>NW_025764564.1:0-27687 GCF_021365365.1 Ilyonectria robusta
TCCAGTCTCCATAGCAGGTTCCAGCTATCTTTATATTATCTAGGGTCTCAAGGATGTAGGTTCTAGTCTCTGCTAAAGCCTCTTGAATCCTGTAGGGTCCTTGCTATTTTGGCTTGAGCTTGGCTGCAGTAGAAAGGTCGTAGTAGTTTTTAATATCGTAGAGAAGGACAAGGTCCCCTAGCAATAGTGGCTTTTCCTTAGCTTGAAGGTATTGAAAGTAGTTATTTTTCTCGCTAGGTTCTCCCGATATTCCTTAACCTTCTATCTAGCAGCTTCCCGATTTTCTTATTGTCTTTCTAGGATCCGGATTCAAGCTAAGATAATATCTTCCCTGGTATAGATCTCATCCCAATTAATAAGTCTCTAGATTGGAATTTTAATTTCTATAGAGAGGATAGGTTCCCATTTATAAAGGAGCTAAAAGAGTAAGCATCTATGGGACCTACAGATTGTAGACCTATCTGTAAATAGAGCCTGGTCTACCAACTCAACCTACTTCTCTAGCCGGCTAAGCTTCTTAAAATAGTTAACCAAGGATATATAACTAACTTTAATTAGCCTATTTAACTTAGAATTGTAAAAGGAGATCTTAGCTATTATAATATCTAGGTCGTCTAGCTTATTAGGGATTTCTTTTGCCAGCTTGCTTCTATTATTAGTAATAATCTTTATAGGCATGCCATAGCAATAGAGGATCCTTCTAATAAACTTCTGGATATTTGCTGTATTTAGGGCCTTGTAAGGCATAGCTTTAACCCATCCTATTAGATTGCATCTAGCTTTTAATAGAAACTTCATCCTATTATTATTAGGAAGATATTATCTATTAATATGGATCTTTATCATAGGATACCAAGGAGTAGTAAGCTTAGCAATTTCTACCAGTCTCTAGGCAGCATAAACCTAACAAATTAGACAAGTCTTAATAATTAACTCTACCTTGCATCTAATGCCTCGCTAGAAATAGCAGCAGAAAATAATATAAATAGTTGCCTCTCTGCTTTTATGACCTCTATAATAGTAGAAAATTATAATAAGATACTTTTAAAGCTCCTTATCATCAATAATAAGTATAGAGTCATCTCCTAGGCTTAGTATTCATCTCTAGATGTAACCTCCATGGATATAAAATTATATTGCCTTTTTCCTTAGTTACAAGAAGTTTCTTACTAAGAGTCCCTTTAGCTGCTTTAGGGAAATTAAATAGTTCTCTAGGACTAGCTATTTACCTATATAGCTATTTTCCAGTTTCTTATCTTTAGGGCTAAAAAGAACAAGGTTGAGGCGGGCGTCAATCTCATCCTTAATATTGCCTTTAACTTCTCAGTCTAGAAGGTTAGAAGGTCCCTTCCCTTTTCTTAAAAGACTATTAGCTACTGCATTCTTCTTTCCTAGAACATATCTAACAGTAAAGTCAAAAAGCAAGAAGTAGCTAATCTAGCAGACGACTATCGATCCTGGTATATCATTGGCCCTATTATTAATCTAATTAACAAGGACCCTTAAGTCGGTCTCTAAAGTAAAGGGATATCTATAGATCTATATCCTTATGTATCTAATAGCATAAAGAGCTCCCTTATACTCTAGTTTTATTGTATTATACCTCTTCTTAGTATCTAACTAGATATTAGATTTAAATCTTATAGGGTGATATTTTCTATTTATTATCTATATTAGGACAGCTCCCCAGCCTAGAATGCTAGTATCAATTATTAGAATAACCTCTCCAGCTCCTTCAGATAGGTTAAAAGAAATAAGGATAAAAGCCATAAAATCTTCTTCTTCAATACCCTCATCACTTCCTTCTCATCATCTTCCCACTTCTAGGGGATATCCTTCTTTAGTAGCTTGATAAGGGCTTAGCAATCCAAGCATACTTTTCAATCTAGATTCTATAGTATCCTGAGATGCTTAGAAAGGCCCTAACTCCAGTCTGGTTAAAGCAATCTTCCTATTTAACAATCTTCAGGACTTATTCTCTATAGGCTTGTAACTATAAGTCCCATAAAGATATCCTACTAAAGGAGCGGCCTTTTGCAGAAGAATAACTTCTTTGCAGCAATTAAATAGCCTAAAAGCTCATATTAACTAGAATAGTATTGAGGTTTATTAGATACTCTAGGATATACTATCTAATACTAAGAAGGACTCCTCTTCTTTATAGTCCTTAATAGGACTCTTAATACCAATATTATCTAGAAAAGCTCTAGCTATATTAGGTATTAAATTGAAAAGGATTTTATTATAATTCTATAAATTGGGCTACTAAGTTTGTAGCTTCCTAAGGGAGGGTGCACAGCCTAAATAGACTAATTAGCATTTAAAAGGTTATTAAGTTCCTGCTTTTTACATCCAGGGCAATTTAATTGTATCTAGAAAAGAAGTTAAGAACTAAAAGAATCTAATATATCCTAAATTTAGTAGAAAAGTCTTCAGTCCCAAGAGGAATTATTCCATCTCTAATGGTATAGGCATTATATTTCTTGGCTGAGTTAATAAGATGCAAACCCCTATCTTTCTTAGCTATAAGTATCTACTAGTTTTTATAGGAAGTATAACTTTCTTTAATAATCTTATTTTTTAATTTTTTCTTTAGTAGCTTAATAATCTTAGCTTTAATTCCATAAGGGATAATTACATTACTATACTGCTAGGCTATATAGAGTGTAATTTTAATAATCTATAGGAGAGCAATTCTAGGGTTAAGTTCCCCCTTTTTCTTAAAGGTCTAAGCTAGGGCTTCTTTCCAATTAAAGATAATTTAATAGAAGATTTCCCTCTTAGTATCATTAAGGGTATCCTTAATCTGCCCCATTAAAGCATCTAATCTCTTGCCAAAGAGCCTTAATCCCTTCTTAATCTTTAAGAATTTAGGAGTAATATAGTTAGAGAAAGAGGAGTTTTTTTCTAGGTTTCCTTTAACCTTATCCTATTTCTTATTGCACTAGAACAAATCCCCTTTAGGTATAAATCTATTAAAAGAGATATCATTCCTAGGCTGGATCTTATTAGCCTTTCTTTTATATATAATATTAACCCGGATTATTATATCCTCTTAGCTGCTATTTAAAGTGTGAGTTTTCTTAACTCTAGATTACATCAAATTATTTTCCTTTATTTAATCTTTAAGAATAATCTTAAAGACTTTCTATGCTGTCTTTTTGTTAATGTATCTAATGAGATACTTGACGTCATCCTCCTCTAAATTATAGACATCATTAATAGCCGGTTTAGAGGGTTTCAATATACTTATAACAACCCCCCTGATGCTACTTTATTAGCAATTGAGTTGACTCTTTATATTCCGCCTGTAACTAAAGATATTAGGTTGATAGTCCCTAGCTTGCAGCTTATTAATATCTCCCTAGAAATAGTATTATAATTAAAGGTAATCTTTATACTTTAAAAGAAAGGCATCTCTAGGATAAAGGGAATAGAAACTGCTAATATAGGGGCTATATATATCTTCTATTTTATAAAGATGTTGCCTATATAGATATTAGTAGTAACAATTCTAGTTATTGAAATTAAATTTTTTAAGAAGGATGTAATCTTAGTTAAGCTAGGTATGAATAGGAGCTGGCTGGTCTTAATAATGTAGTCTGAGATGATATTGCTTTTAGCATCTATATTTAGAATAGCTTTCTAGGTATGACTATTAGAATGCCTAAGTCTTATTTAAAGCCTTGGAAGGTCTTGGTATATTAACTATAGCTATATATTAATATTCTAAATAAGGTTTGTAAAAGCCTTTATTATTATCTTATTAAGTACTTTATAGTTAGACTTCCTCAATTCCTTCCTATAGGAGACCTTCTTTGTAGTTTTATCATTCATTACAATGTAGTCTCCTAGAGTAAGAATAGAATTGCCCTGGGAAGTCGGAGGGTCTTTTTCCTGGCCAATCGCGACTGTAAGAACTCTACATTGCCAAGCCAAATCGTCGAAGTAGGTCTCAGAGAATGGCGGGCCGTCCCGTATTACAAGCTCTAGCTCTTCCCGTCCCTTGAGAATGTTTATTTCAACATTCCCTGGCAGCCTTTTCTTGTAGAAAGGAGCAGGGTCTAGCCAGATAGTATTGGTAATGCCATTAGCTATATCAACCAATTCCTTTGCCATTAAACAGCCAAATTCCAGGTTGTAATGGATTATCTAAGGGATTGAAACTGAAATCTTTATGTTTAGGACCTTTTATCTTAGGGAAGCTCTATTCTTAATTAAAGTGGTGTGATGGGTATCTCCATTGGAGGCATTCTTGTTGATAGCTTCTACTAGCTTCCGGTTCTCTAGTTTAGTCAGTAGAAGAATCCTTAGCGTGACTACTAGAGGGATTAAATAATCTCTCTTGGCTTCTTCTAGCAGTTCTTTAACCCTAGCCCTCTTAGTAATAGCAATATTAAAGGTAATATTATTATTTAGAATTATAGGAGGCTTGCTGTTATCTTTTTTATCAATAAGGATAATATTAGTAATAGGCTTATTATCCTAACTATTAGTAGGCTTTCTAGTCCTGCTGCTAACCTTATTAATAATTAGGTCCTTAAATAGCAGGTTCTAATTTGTTTTTATAAAGTCTATTACCAGGTCTTATTCCTTCTAGTTGGGAGACCAGTTTCAGATTGTAGAGCCGGATATCAGACCTTCCAAGAAACTGGCAGCTAGGGACTTTAGGAACTTTTAGATCCACAGAACAACCAGCTTCTTAATACCGCTAAGAAGTCCTATCTTCCAAATTAGCTTCAAGGGGATATTAGCTTCCCTTCAACCTACCCAGGCCATACTAGCTTCCAAGTCGAAATCACAATAGCCAGCATCCCTATCTCTTTGCAGCTTGTAGTATTAATTAGGAAAATAACTAGAAATATAGCAGTAGAAGCATTTAATCTGCCTCTAACTATAATTGGCATTAACAATAAAATCCTAGTCATCCCCATAAGGTCCTCTAGGAGCCGGGTTGTAATTATAATAAGGCTAATTAAAAAGCCTCTACTTGTCTATAGTATTCTAGACTATAGCTACTAACCTAGCTTCTATATCTTCCTATTGACGAGCTACATTAATGCTTAATTCTTGGACCATCTTAGTAAGGGAGTCGATAGCTTGGTCGGTCTTTAGTTGACTTAGCGGCGGAAAGGAACGTTCTATATTCTTCTCCGAGGGCCTCTCATCCAATACAAATTCTCTCTTTCAAGATTCCTCAATTAGGTCTTTGAATTCCTAGTCCCGTTCGAGTAAGGATATCATGAGATCGACTATGTCGTTATAGGTCTTTGCTTGTAGCTCCTGGACTGAGATATTCTTCTATCTATATACCCGAATAATAACCTTCCGGGGAAGAGTATGGAAAATGGCATAGGAATTGCCTTCTTTGAATTTCCCTCTATTCTGGAGAGCCTTGTATAGCTCTTAATGGGTCTTGAGCCAGTTGAGTATCTTAAGATTAGTTGCTTTCCTCATAAATAGGGAGTTTATCTTTAGGATTCTTTTAAGGGGTTGGAGCTGTTATTCCTCATCCTCTTTTTTAAAGTCCTCTAGAAGCTTTATCTTAACTTCCTCCTAGGTGTTATATTTACAGGCCTTTTCTACCTTCATCCTGATATCCTCATGGAAAAAATAGGTTAATAGTATCTTCTTTTTCTTGTTGGTATGAACCCTGCCTCTAATGTGGTTCTCGAATAACTGCATAAAGCTGGTGATATTGGTCTCTTTAAACTTGCATTTAAATATATAAATAGAGATGAGGGATCCCAATTTATCGTCCCTATCAGCTTCTAAGCGGCCCTTGTTGTTCGGATTCATCTTGGAATAGGTACTTAACTCCAGAGGGGTCCAGTCTTGCAAATATAACTCCATACCGGCTAGGAGAGCAGCAAGTTGTAATTGAGCCAGTTTGACGTATTGAGTTGGGGGGTAGCTAGTTGCATTCTTAAGTATCTCATTCGATACTTTCCTCTTCTTCTTCCTCCTTCTTGCCTTGGTAGTGGTATTAGAATTGCAAGTATAATCAGAGAAATCTTAATCTCTCGGAGAACAATCCTTTTCTTGCAACACAGCCTTAACCAACTACACTAAAATAAACATCTAATTATAATAATATCTCTTTTATATAGAGAAATATATAGCTAGAAAGAATTTATAAATAAAAAATAAAAAAAAGTTAAAGAAGAGTTGAGTATCTATCTTAAGTAGGTATAGGTTGTAATAGTTGTAAAAATCTCTTAAAAATAGACTAGGAGTAATAAAGGGGAATTGCTATTAATAATTAAGATCTTTACTTAGCGTCCTTCTATACTTTCTAGCAAAATCTCTTTTTATAGGGCAATCATTATAATAATAACTCTCTTCCTAGATGCTACTAATCTCTCTATTTTCTTCTTCTACTTCTAGAGTTAAAATCCCCCTTTTTATACCTTTCCCCCTAAGCTTTAGGATCCTAATACTATAAATAGACAATAAAATTAATATAGCTAAATTTTGATCTTTTATAAGATATTAAGTTACAATTATTGTAGTAATGCCTTCCCATCCAACTAATCCCTACACATTCTTATTTAGCTAATAACTTACTAAATAGAATTAGCAGTCTAGACCTTAAATAAACCTCCCATAGGTATGATTATCTAGGGATATTATTCTATGAGATGCTTTCTAAGCTGATTATACTTTCTTTTTCGGTCCAGCCCTCAAAGCTAAAGAGTTAGTATAGTTATAGTTGATATGGCCCGGAGTCTGGATTATCGCGGACATCCTCCCTCGCAGGAAGTGTCTTAGATAGGATACCTAGCTTCTTACTGGTTTGATCGGGCTTCCTGGGCTCCCTCAGCTCATGGGAAATTCGAGGAGGTCTCGATCCCCCTATCTTTCCTTTCCTTTCCTTCTTGCTCTTTTCAAATCCAGCGGCTTGCAGCATAGAAGTGCATCAATTAATCCCTCTGATGAGCAAGATCAATTGATTTGCCGCCCCACCGTGACCTCCAATTTAGCAGCAGGAAGGGACGGAAAACAACACCCAACTCATTAACCTTCCCTAGGGGAAATGCACAGAGAGTCGTCGCACAGGCATCTTGGCCGGTCAGCCCGAAGCTGCACCAGATTACGCGTATAAGGTCGGATCAACCTGAGGCTTATGTCTCCTGATAGGGAAGCATCTTATGAGATTGTATATCGGGTCAGTTGCAGGAAA
The DNA here is from genome assembly GCF_021365365.1 of Ilyonectria robusta. Taxonomy (NCBI): domain Eukaryota; kingdom Fungi; phylum Ascomycota; class Sordariomycetes; order Hypocreales; family Nectriaceae; genus Ilyonectria; species Ilyonectria robusta. The sequence goes on from NW_025764564.1 coordinate 7,184, forward strand.
GTTCGCTGGCAAGGCATTAATAGGGCCTGCAGCAGACCGATATCTAAGGGAGGTTAAAGACGGAGGTTGGACAGGGAACGTAGTGATGGCAAGAAGGCTCAAATAAATCTCTCAAAAATGAAGGTAATTAATTAATAGACTCCCTAGCAGCCTCGAGCCCTTCCGGCCTCTCTGACTTCTAGGAAGAATCTCTGATGAAGGAAAAACGATGATTTCCCCTAGTGACGGTACTGACCTCCTCTTTTAACCCCATCTGGGTCACCCTAGAGACATCCCCGCTAGCGACCAGCTAGCCCAAGTGTCCCTAACTGCCTGTCACACTAGACAATAAGTATACTATTAAAAAGCCCAAAAAGGCAGCTTTTTAGTGGTATTATTATTGTTATTTAATGTCTAGAGGATTCTGAGTAATTCTGCTTTAAAATCAAGTTTCTGCTTTGAAATTAAAGGTGGTTTAATTTGAAATTATTAAAGATATAGAGATATATTGTATACCATAAAAAAGCATAAAAAGCAGCCTTTTTCTAGTATAATCCTTGTACCTAAAATACTTATACTTTCCAAAGTATCCAGATTGTAAGTTAAAATGATTTGGAATTAAAAATAATTCCAAATATAAGTAGGGCTATTATCTTTTCTATATAGTATAAATAGTATAATTAATACTGTATTTATACTGTATTTTAATGCTATTTATATAGTATAAATAGTACTATTAATACTGTATTTATACTGTTTTTAGTGCTATTTATATAGTATAAATAGTACTATTAATACTGTATTTATACTGTATTTTAGTGCTATTTATATAGTATAAATAGTACTATTAATACTGTATTTATACTGTATTTTAGTGCTATTTATATAGTATAAATAGTACTATTAATACTATATTATATTTATTTATAGAATTAATTAAGATTTAATTCTTAAGGTTAAAGATATATATTTATATATTTATTTAGTCTTTAACAATATTTATATTATAAATTCTAATTTTAATATAATTTTAAATTCTCTTAAAATCTAAAAAATAAATTAAAAAAATAAAAGCTAAATTTCTTCTTAAGTTTTTTTAAAAAGAAAATCTATTTAAGTTATTATTTATTTATTTATTTATTTAGTATACGCTATTTTACCTTTATCAAGGCCTATAGAACTCCTACTACTTTATCGGATAGGGAAAAACCGTATGCCTAAACATTGGATGAAAACCCTACCCCTTCCTTCTATTTCTACCACTCTATGTACCCATAAGGTCACTGTAGAGCATACAATGCAACTTCGAGTCTGTAACTGGTAACAACACCTCAAGCTATTCCTCGCCATTAACACCTCAACCTTCTAGTCTTCCAACCTTCCTATTTTCTCTGGGTAGAGGGGGGGTTACCTATTTATAAGCGCAGGAATGCGCTGTAGTTAGCCTCTTATAGTGGGTTGGCCAGTCCACTTCCTAAAGGCAAGCTAGGGACCAATTAGCTTGCTACCTTAGGCCCGGTTAGCGAGTCGGATCCTCGGGTTCAATCCCTGTACAGGCTGACTTTTCTGCTAGGGGACGAGGCTAGCAGTCACAGCACAATTACAAGGATTGTGCCCTGGGCTGGATTCGAACCAACAACCTCTTGAAAAAAGGTCCCAAGCTCTTAACCACTGAGCCCCAGGGTTACTAATAATATTATATAATATAATTTTATATAATAAGTTATTTTATTTTTAATATATATTACTTTATATATTTAGTAAATTATAAATAAATATTTAAATAAATAAATAAATAACTTTATTTTAATAATATTTAGTCTTTTTAATTTTACTTAATATTATTATATAAATTAAAGCTATATAATAATCTTAAATAATAGAAATAAATAATAAATAGTATACCTAATATTAAAAGAAATAGTAGCTATAAAATATAAAAAAGATATCTTCTATTATTAAGAAATTAACTTCTCTTTTAATACTTATTCTATTTTAATAAATTTTATTTAAATAACTTATTACTATATTAATTATTAATTATAAGGCTCTTATTATATATATTTCTATATATTAAGAATATAAATTTAAATTTTAATATAATATAAAATTCTATTAAAATCTTTAAGATAAAAAAAAAGATATAAGCTAGATAACTATTTAAAATTCCTTAAAAAAAGAAACCTTTTAAACTTCTTATTATACTACTTAAAATATTTAAATAGAAATTAAAAAATTGTATTACCTATTATTAAATATAGTCTATTTTTTAATAATAGAAATAAAGTTAATTTATAAGAAAGTTAAACTATTAATATTAATATTATATTTATTTAAATAAAAATAGCTATATTATATAACTTAGTTAATAATATTAAAAATACTAATAATAATAAAAGCTAAAAGTTTCTTATAGAAATTAGCTGTAAAAGATATAACTTTTAATTTTAAAAGTTATTATATTATATTAAGCTAATATAAATACTAGCTATTTAAAGTAGAAGAGGGGATTTAAATAACTTAAATAGAATATTATAGATATTAAAGATCTTAGGGTATTAAGTTAGATTATAGAAGTTTTTAATATATTTATTAAAATTAAAGTTAAAAAAAGTGAAATAAGATTTTAATAAAAAAAGAAAAAAGTAACTTAAAATTTAAAACTTAAGTTTTAATAACTATAATATATATATAATAAAAATATAATAAATTTAAATACTAGATTTTCTTATTAAGAGTTATTTTAATAATATTTATATATAATATTTATATTTTACTATATTAACTTAACTATTTTTTTTCTTTTTTAATATTTACTTTTTACTAGTTATTATAATAAAATTAAAACTTTAAATTTAATTCTTATTTTAATTAACTTTTCTATTTAATATTTCTTTTATTTATATTAACTTTTTTATAAGCTTTACTTTTAATATTCTTAACTTAATATATTTATAACTTTAATTATATTATAATACTTTAATTTAAATTTTTTTAATTTATAATTTAAAATAGAATATCTTTTAATTAATATCTTTCTATATATATTTTTTTATTTTTATTTTTACTATTTTTATTTTAATAAAACTCTTTATTAATATCTTTAATAAAACTTTATTTTATATTATTAATAGTATAGTTTTTATTTATATAGGTTTTTAATAAATCTTTTTAAAGAGTTTTTATATAAATTATAAATAAAATTACTTAATATTTTTTAATCTCTAGCTTTAAAACTTTAAATTATCTATAATATAATTATATAACTAGTATTTTTCTATAAGTTTTATAGCTATAATTTTATACTTATAATAGCTTTTAATATATTACTTAAAAATAATCTTACTTATTAATTACAATTTATAATATCTATAAGCTATATTTTATTATTTTTATAAATAAAAATAAGAAGCTAAGTTATTTAACTACTAAAAAAAACTTTTAAAATTAGAAAGTTAAAGGGAATTTATAAGGGAATTTATAAGGAAATGTATTTTTTAATACTTATACTTAGAAATATAATATTCTTTTCCTAAATAATACTTAATATAATTACTATTTATAATAAGAATATAGCTATAATATATATAAATAATTACAAATTCTAATAAATTAAAGTAAAAATATAATTTTCCTAGCTAGAAATATTATTTTAAAGTTAATTAAATTATTTAAAAAATAATTAAAAATATAATTTAATAATTAAATTAGCTTTTAAAAGAATAAGAAATAAGAAATAATAATATAAATAAAAAAATATAAATAAAAAATACAATTAATATATTATAACTTAAATTAAATTAAATAGTTATAATTAGTAAAATTATAATATACCTACCTTTTTACCTAATATAAATCCTAAACTTATTCTATATAAGTAAATTAAAATATCTAATTTACTTCTTTAAGATAAGCTATAAAATTAAACTTACTTTTACTTAATAAGCCTATATAAATATTACTAATATATAAACACTTATTTAGCACTTTTATAAATAAATAGCCTTACTAGCTATTAATATACTTAGTTACATTAAATCTACTATTCTACTATTACTAGACTGTAACCTATATTGCTTACTACAACGTCCTAATCCACTCGATCATACACCACACGCCCGGACCTACCCTATACCCTTAGGTTAGACCCGACCGTCACACAGTAGGTCGAAGTTAACACGGGTGGCACGGACTAATGCGACGCGAAACGGGCCCCGTTTTGCGTTCAATGTAAAAGTCAAAATTAAGAACGGGCCCCATTTTGGATTATTGAACCCCTGTAAGAATTAAAGATTGTTGATTGGACTAAAACTGAAAATGGGGCCCGTTTCTGTCTTTAATTCTTGAGTAGGCTCGGCCGAGGAGAAGTGCCGACATTGATATGATCATCAAGTAAGTTCGGGCCGGCCATGGAGAGATACGAACGATTTTATGTCCCCGTAAACAAATACGCAGTGTACATCGAGAATAATCGTGTGCCTGTCGGTTCTACGGCATATTTTAGAACAAACCAGACTTGGTTGTGATGGCATATAACAAAGAGGTCGGGCCGTTGTAGCTGGGTTCTCTATTGCTCACAATGACGCCAACAGGAGCTCAGCTTCCAACAGGCTCGTCGAACAAAGAGTTCGTATAAGAAGATAGAAAGTTGTATTTTCCAAGCGTTGCCAAAAAGGGCGTGGATACAATAAATAGGTTATAAAATGAGGGCGTTATGCAATGCATCTACCCTAGAAATCGACAGGCCTTGTGGACAGAGATATGGTAAGATCCGCAAACTGACAATAACAATCTTCATAAACCATCGTACCTGGCGAAGTTCCAAGGCTAGATTTATTATCAACATAACCTCCTGTCGAGAGCATCCACATCAAATTCCGTAGTGAACGTATGGAACCCAAAGCGGTCTGCTCCGCTCTGTGCTTTTGCATATCTCAACATCCCTCACTGACATATAGTCCCGGATAGTCTTTTGGCCATTAACTTCCTGATGCAGCCAGTCGTCTCGAAGAAGCCTGGTGGCATGGTGAAGCCCGCCGCTTACAGACTCGTTGCTTATTCCCCTGTCTCTTAGAAACTCGTACATTAGTCTCGCCATGCGTACGCATAGCTCGTCGTCGACCTCCCAAAGCGTGCCTACGACATGCCGGAACCCTGCCAACTGGAAGGCACTCGTTAGGTGAATACTCTCATCAATTGATCTCTCGTGCCGGATCTGGCTGGTTCCGCAGGCCGAGAGGTAGGCGAGAAATGGCGACTTGGAAGTTAGGTTGGTGTCCAATAGGCTTCCTACTGTCAGAGGATCCTGTTTCCAGTCCTTAAGAAGCAAGAGACTTGCTAGCGGGTTTTCCCCATTTGCGTCACCATGTCCAGCAAAGTGGAATATCCTGCAGCCTTCCAAAGCTAACGTGACCTCTTTCTTGTAAGGCCTGGGCTGAACGTACGGTAATCCTATCGACTCGCAAACAGCTTGTACCGCACTCGCCTCGTTGCTCGCATATCGAAGTAGCTTTTGCCCTGGCGTGTCTTGCATAGCGATTAGGACGACATTTGTGGAAGAAATTGCCGTTGTTTCTTTATCCCGCTGTTGACGACTGTGTATGATCGTCTTGATAGACGGGCTATAGGAGGAGACGACTCTGTCGAGGGCTGTGTCAGAGCTGGATTCCAAATGGTGTCCCGCTGCGTGCAGAGGAAACCTGATAAGTGGCCCTGTTGGAATCCACCATACGTGTGGCCAAGAATCGCCAGGTGGAGGCTTATTAAATCCTAAGGCATCAAGCACTGGGCTGACAATAGCATCCCAGAGCCAGGCAAGCGTCTCGAGAGATTGAACATCTCGGGCTCGGGCGAGGATATCCTGCCGAGAGAGTCGAGGCAGCTCCAGTACTCGGGTCCCAGATTGCTCGACGAGCAAAGCATCGCAACGGTGCGAGCTCACGTTGAGGATAACGATCGGACCTTGCACTGCCGCTTCTCGCATCTCACCTTCGGATGCAGAGAGCAGGAACCGCTCAAACCCAGGCTGACTGCGGATTTCGTTAAGGAGGAGCGGCATTTGTATGCCAGCTTCGTGGCGCTGATCAGTTCGTGCACCAGGGGCGATAGGAGTGCTCGCATCCGTGACATAAGCACCCTGCGAATTAGGCGGATCAAGCTGGCCTCGAAGTTCGACAAATAAGCGCGCCAACACCGGGTATTTTTTTTGTAAGGAGGCAAGGTCAGTACGCATATCTTGAAGAAAGCTCGCAAGAACACCACGGCCCGTCTCAAGAAGCTCGATGGCAGGTACACACCCTTGACCAGCATGTAACGCGATAGCTGCCGCATCCGAGGCGAGTCCGATGGCTTGCGAGAGTAGATACTGCTTATCGGTGTTTGGTAGCGAAGGTGAAGTGAGTAAGGGGACCAACTCGACGGTAGTTTTGGCAGCAAGGTATGCTTGATGACCTTCTTCGCGAATGTTAAGGGATGACAGGAGTCGACGGCCAGCGGTAATGCGAACATTGATGGGAGACTTCTTGAGACTCAACGCGATGTTGAAGGATTGCCTAGCCTCTTCGAGGTCGTCCATCGATCCAGTGCGTGAGTATCTATGGTCGAGTTGAACCCCAAGGTTGTTCAACCATGCAGCCCGATGTGGATGGTCTTCTGGGGTGATCTTAGCGGCCTCTCGGGCAACGCGAATAGACTCTTCGAGGTCGTCTAACGATCTAATGCGTAAGTATCTATCGCTAAGATGAACCCCCAGGTTACCTAATAGTCTAGCTCGATCTGGATGGTCTTCTGGGGTAGTATTGACGGCCTCTTGGACTATATAAATAGCCTCTTCTAGATCGTCCATAGATCTAGTGCGTGAATATCTGTCGTTGAGGTGAGCCCCCAGGTTACCCAATAGTCTAGCTCGATCTGGGTGGTCTTCTGGGAAGGTATTGGCGGCCTCTCGGGCAACGCGAATCGCCTCTTCGAGGTCATCCATCAACCCAGTGCGTGAGTATCTGTGGTCGAGTTGATTTGCAAGGTTACTCAACCATCTAGCCCGACCTAGGTGGTCTTCTAGGGCGGCCTTGACAGCCTCTTGGCTCATACAAATAGCCTCTTCGAGGTCCGCCATCGCTCCAGTGTGTGAGTATCTGTTGTCGAGTTGAACGCCAAGGCTACTTAACGATCCTGCCCGATGTGGATGGTCTTCTTGGGCGACCTTGACGGCCTCTCGTGCAATGCGAATAGCTTCTTCGAGGTCGTCCAGCGATCCAGTGCGTGAATATCTCTCGCCGAGGTGACCCCCGAGGTTACCCAATAGTCTAGCTCGATCTGGGTGGTCTTCTGGAATAGTCTTGACAGCCTCTCGTGCAACGTGAATAGCCTCTTCGAGGTCGTCCATCGATCCAGTGCGTGAATGTCTTGTGCCGAGTTGAACCCCAAGGTTACTAAATAGTATAGCTCGATCTGGGTAGTCTTCTGTAGTAACTCTGATAGCCTCTCGGACTACACGAATAGCCTCTTCCAGGTTGTCTTTGCATCCAGTACGTGAGTATCTGTCGCCGAGTCGATTTCCAAGGCTGTTTAATCGTCCAGCCCGATCTAGATCGTCTTTTGGGGTGATTTTGAGGGCCTCTTGAATCACGTAAATAGCCTCTTCGAGGTCATCCATGGATCCAGTGCGTGAATATCTATCGCCAAGGTGACCCCCAAAGTTACTTAATAATACAGCTCGATCTATATCGTCTTCTGGGGTGATTTTAACAGCCTCTCGGATCACGCAAATAGCCTCTCCGAGGTCCGCCATCGCTGTAGTGCGTGAGTACTTATCGCTAAGTGAAATCCCGAGGTTGCTCAATAATATAGCTCGATCTGTGTCATCTTTTTGAGTGACCTTGATGGATTCTCGGACCACACGAATAGCCTCTTCGAGATCGTCCATCGACCCAGTGCGTGAGTATCTGTCGCCAAGTTGATTCCCCAGATAGTTCAACCGTGCAGCCCGATCTGGGTGGTCTTCTGGTGTGGCCTTGACGGCCTCTTGGGCCATACGGATAGCCTCTTCAAGGTCCGCCATTAATCCAATTGCGTGATTATCTGTCGCCGAGTCGAAATCCAACGGTATCCTGGCTGAGATAGTGTTGTGAATGTCTAGAAGTGATGGATGTAGTTGGAGGTTAGATATAGCGCGGCCACCGTAATCGAGTCAGCTAATCCGTAGTCCACGGCGACTGATACATGGGCACCCGGATGCCCATTTATCTTTAGGCACTTAGGTGTCTAAATTATATCAGCAGTATCTTTACTCTATCTAGCACTATAACTTACTGAGAATATATTTTTGCAATTTGCTGAGCTTCTATAAAAGAATAGAATTAATAAATTAATTACAATTTCATAGTAATCGCGGACGCGCTATTGTGACCTATGCCCCCCGTGCGCCTGGCCTCATTCCTCCCTCCATACCACAGAGAGTGATTCACAATAATGATGCACAGCACTAAGAATCAGGCTGCGATAACGACGGAATGGTTTCCCTCTCGGGATCCAATGTCTCGTCAGAATGCACGTCTTGAGCAACACAAAGAGGGACATTTGATCACTGCCCCCCTCAAACTTAGCACGGCCGATCACGCGCCCCCGCAAACCCCAGTAAGCCACCTCAGCTCGGCCAAGGCAACGTGCAGTTCGGACGGCAAAGTGCATGATTGTTTTGGCGTTGCTGCAGGTTTGAGCATCAGGCAGCAATAGGCCAAACGCATTTCCGCAACGTTAGCTGAGAAAATACCGCAGCTTGCCGGTTTTATCCGCCTTGGCTGTTGCCGGGAGACAAGCAACTTATGGGTCTGCAATGCAGCAGCAACTTTTCTGCTCTAATGGCGAATAGAAAACGCAGATCATCTAGTCAGCTCTTAGCAATCTGCGCGGAGCGGACCGGTCTGCCCAACTACGACTTGATGCTGACATGGTGTGCGGTAAGCGCGTCGCCTCACAAAGGAAAGATACTACAGCCAATGATTGCCCATTCGGTCCCCTCCTTTCGAGTTGCTCGCCTGCATTTGTCAATCACAAGTTTCACCGAACGCACAATGGCCCTGTGCACCCGCTACGTGGTCAGCTGCCCACCATTAAGCCCCTGTGTAGCGTGTGGTGAAATCCGCCTTGCTCACCCATCGACAGGACTGTTGTGGCTGCAGCCGGTCAAACAAGGCGCTTCTAGGGCCTCCGACAGGGGGGCCTAATGGCGGGCATAATGGCGGGCAGCTGACCACGTAGCGGCGGAGACAGGGCCATCGGGCGTTCAGTGACACTTGTGACAGACTGACAAATGCAGGCGAGCAACCTGATAGCCGTCTGTTCAGCTCGGCGAGTCACTTAGCGGTGTGAGAGGAGAATTGCGGCGGTGCAGTGAGGGGATAGGATGGGGAATCATTAGCTGTACTATCTTGCCTCAGTCGTCAGGTGACACGGAAGGTTGCAGCAGTGGGTAACTGAAAGTGTATCGCTTGCCCCGCAGACCCAATATCAAACCGTAGTAGGGCAGACCGGCCCGCCCCGCGCAGATCACTGAGAGCCGACTAGATGATCTATCTGCGTTATCTATTCGCCCTTAACGGAAAAAACATACTGCTGTATTGCAGGTGTTGATAGTAACCGAGCTTTCTGTCTTGCCTCACACAATATGAAACCGGTTGCTTGTCTACCGGCAGCAGCCAAAGCGGATAAAACCGGCAAGATGCGGTATTTTTCTCAACCAATATTGCTAGAATATATTAACTAATTACTGCCTGATGCTCAAATCTGCAGCAACACCAAAATAGTCATACATTTGCCGTCCAAACTGCACTTTGCCTTAGTAGAGCCGAGGTAGCTTACTGGAAGGTTGCAGGGGCAGGTAGTCAACTATAGTACGATTGAAGGAGGCCCGAGCGGTGATCAGTGATCACACGTCGTTCAAGACGTGCATTCTGACGGGACATCGGGCTCGGGAAGGTAGGCCATTCCGTCGTTATTGCAGCCTGACATTTCTTGGAGTTGTGGATCATTATTGTGGATCACTCTCTGTGGTGCAGAGAGAGGGGCACTAACCACAACAGCGCGTCCGCGATTACGGTAAAAACGGCGAGTAATTTGTACAGTAACTTATTGGACAAGACGATTAAGTTAACGTAATTTGTCAATCAAATGGTCCTGTTGCCTTTATTCTTTTTCCGGGGGGAACCCCACTTTACTGAGTTAACGTTGTAGCAGTCCAGCAGGGCCTTACCCCACCATCCGTGCGGGGATGACAGGGGTTTAGCAACATAAACTGATTCTGATTGGCTTGCGGAGAATTGGCAGGGATACCGTCCGTCCCACAGCCTGGGGGGAGATTTAAACTTACCCTATACATTTATGTTGTTGACTTGAATGAAGAATAAAATGCTTGCTGAAGATATTAAAACATTATATTTACTTTCATCAAAATAATTCCCTTTTTCTCTACCGATCCATTTACTTTTTATTTCATGCATCATTGTGGCTGATTTTTGGTTGATTTCTTTGTGTTACTTTAGCGTATTGCAACACACGTCCCAACCCGCAACTCGAAGCCCAACATTACTAACATTGCTAACATTGCTCTCTGCGGGTTGCCCCACAATGCCAACGGGTACTTTCTTTTTACAAATGGTATAACGTAGATAATAAGCATGTGTCGCAAGTCAGGCATGATCTCAACGAGCCTCAGGAAACAGGTCTGGTCTAGGGGTTCAGACCAGACCAGACCAGACCAGACCATTCCGATCACTGGCTAAGGGTAGGAGTGACAGGGGAAGTCCCTCTATAGCGCCCGGGGGAAACGGCCCCAGGAGAGGTCTATGCAGTCCCAGGGGTGCGGGCGCCAGGCCACGGAATAAAGCAGGCGTGGCAGGAGGTTGTAAGCCGTTTACAGACGTAGGCGTTAGCGCAGTCCGCCTTGGAGGCGTCAGGTTAGCTAGCGAATCGGTCCTCTTCGTGGCTCTGCGTGGCAATAGCCTTAAGGCGATATTCTACATGGCGGCAACGGCGGCTCGAGATTCGGTTATCCGTTCCTTTTAGCGTGCCCTACAGCTAGTATACTGTTCTGTAAACTTCGTAGGGTTCTTGACGCTTTGAAATTCGATATCGGGCAGGTCTCGCTTGCAGGTATGGCAGTTATAGACTGCCTGGGGTATATTGTCCTCTATCTAACTGTATATATATCCACCTCTTACCTATCTAGACTGCTAGAAATTGCTTGGATAGGGAGGCTTTGTAAGGGTCTATGTAGCTGTAGTAATACCTATCTGTAGGTAGTGCTAGCAGCTTATAAAACTGCTTTAAACCTATATAAGGAAGTTATTTAATAGCCTAGAGGTTAAATTCTATAATAAATCTTAATAGGGAGGTTATTTATAAGGTAGTTAAAATAGGTTTAAATAAATAAAAAAAGAGGAAATTATACTACTTATTTAAAGGTAGAATAACTAGAAAATTTAAAGAGATAAATTAGCTATAAAGGTAATATATAAATTTAAATATTATTAGTAATTTAATAAATTTAATAAATTTAATAAAAAAGAAAAGTAGTTACTATATAAATAATATAAAAAGTATAAAGCTTATTTAGCTAGAAATATACTTAGAAATTAATAAATTAATTATATTAAAAAAAAACAGCTCTTAAAAAGCTAGCTAATTAATTATATACTTAATATTATAGCTTAAGTTAAAATTAAATAGTTATAATTAATAAAATTATAATATACTTACTTTTTTACTTAATATAAATTTCAAACTTACTTTATATAAATAAGCTAAAATATTTAACTTACTTCTTTAAAATAAGCTATTAAATTAAACTTACTCTTACTTAATAAGCTTATATAAATATTATTAATATATAAATACTTATTTAGTACTTTTATAAATAAATAGCTTTACTAACTATTAATATATTTAATTATATTAAATTTACTATTTTACTATTATTAAATTATAACTTATATTACTTATTATAATATTCTAATTTACTTAATTATATATTATTTAATTTTTTTTTAGCTTTACTTAATATTATTAAATAAATTAAAGCTATATAGTAATTTTAAATAGTAAAAATAAATAATAAATAATATACTTAATATTAAAAGAAATAATAACTAAATAATAAAATTATTACCTATTAATTTCTACTTAAAACTTCTATTTAACTTTTTTGACTTTAATTTTACTATTTATAATTAATAACCTTAAAATAATAATCTTATTTTAAGTTATAAAATATAAAAAAAACTAATATCTTCTATTATTAAGAAATTAACTTCTCTTTTAATACTTATTCTATTATAATTAATTTTTAATATAGTAAATTTTATTTAAATAGCTCTTTTTAAAGATAACTTATTATATCTATACTATAAATTCCAACTTTAATATAATATTAAATTCTCTTAGAATTTAAAAGATAAATTAAAAAAATAGAAATTAAATTTCCTCTTAAACTTTTAAAAAAAAAATCTATTTAAGCTATTACTATACTATTTACAATACCTAAATAGAAGCTAATAAATTATATTAGTTATTTTTAGATATTATTTATTTTTTAATAATAAAATTAAAATTAATAAATAATAAAATTAAATTTTATTTATAGTCTTATTTTATATATCTAAATAGAAATAAATATACTTTATAACTTAGCTAAAAATATTAATAATTCCAATTTAAGAGGTTAAATCTTCCTTTAAAATATTACTGGGGCCTAATATAACCTCTAATTCTAGAAGTTATTATATTGTATTAGATTAGTATAGATACTAGCTATATAGGGTACTAGCTAGAGGGGGGATTTAAATAATTTAGGTTATTATAGGTATTAGAGATCTTAAGATATTAAGTTGAATTATAGGAGTTTTTAGTATAATTATTAAGGTTAGAGTTAAAAAAGTTAAATAGAATTCCAGTAGAAAAGAAAAAAGCAGCTTAAAACTTAAAATTTAGGCCTTAGTAACTGTAATATATATATAATGAAAATATAGTAAATTTAAATACTAGGTTTTCTTATTAAGAGTTAATTATATATTATATACCTTAAATTTATTTTATACTCTTAAGTTAAATTTAATTATTATACTTAATATTTAAGAGTTTATAATAAGATTTTTATTTAATAGTATTATTAGTATAAGTATTAGCTAACTAATTCTAATATAAGTTAAGTATAAATTAAGTTAATTAGCTAATTAAAAGAGGTTTTATACTATTCTTTTTAATTAAATAAAATACTCTTTAAGTTAAATAAAGTAAGAAAAATAGAAAAGTAAAAATAAAGAGAAAAAGGCTGGGCTAGGTATTTATAATAAGAATTATAGTTATAATAGCAGGTTGCTAGGTAGACTTGCTTTTTTTTTTTTTTTTTTTTAATAGATTATAGGGTGCACGGATAAAAAAGTAGTTTTATGTTGCAAAATAAAAGTGCATAGATATAAGGTAAAAGAAAAAGTATAATAGACAACAAAAAAGCGAAAGAAAATAAGGTGGTATTTGTGCAGTAGTAAGATTGTCGAGTCCTCAAGGGTTGGCCACTTCAATAATTGGTCTCACATATTAACTATAGTATGCCTCTCCTCAACGTCCTAAATGCTTTATTTTTCTAAATATCATTTATTGTTCTTCCTCAGCTACCTAAATAAAATCTTCATCTTGAATTAATCCCAGTATCAAGTCTTCCAAGCTTGAAAACCGCCTTGGATACACTGCACCACCGCGAAAATAACTGTGATGAGCAGTACCAAAATGGCAACCCAAAAAGTAAACCATTGCACACCATTTCGCCTATCGTGCCAGAACTGGGATAGAGTCTTGGGCGTTGCTTCATCATAGGCTTGCTTCAGCACAACGAGGCGGTCTCGCCAGTACGTAAAGTTCTGAATCTGGCGGTCTTCTGCGTACAAGCTGCCACAGCGACCGAGCCGCTTATCGATCTTGCGAGTGCTTCGCTTTTCGCAGAGCTGGTGGAACCAAGATTGCCTTGACACACTCACGCCACCTGAGCCGTTGACCAGAGGCTGAGGAAAGAGTAAGGCGAGAGTTCGCAGCGTCTCTTCGGCAAATGTCGGCGGGAAGAGTGAGGCTGAACTGCGACTGGGCTTAACATACACCATGAAATCAGCTCATCTGAGGCAAATACTTACTCTTTGAGTCTTTGGCAGTCAAGAAATGACGCATAGGGAAAAATGAGCACCTTTGAAGTGTCGTCTTCAATGAGGAGTAAGTGATCGGCCAAGTTGTCGGTGAAGCTGATCTCGATGCCGCCGATGGCTTCCAAGCTCCACGCATTAAATGATTTCGGCAGCTTGACGCCGTCGGGGCTCATAGAAGCCTCCTCGACAAATCGCCCATGTACAAAGTCTCGCAGCGAAGCCTCATTCCACTCCAGGCACGGGCGGCGAAGAAACTGGTACTTGACATCCCCGATCCTCAGCATGAGCAGGAGCCTGACGGCTAGGTTGAGAGAGTTTTCGCAGGCCTCCTCCAGAGCTTCCGTCCCACTCAGGTCTCGAATTTGTGCCAAGAGCTCGGCGCGGGGCTTGTCATTTTGCAGGTCCCGAACGAGGTGGTTGACAGACTCTGGCGTCTTTAAAGCAACAAACTTCCCATCGCAATGGGCTGCTGCGAGTCCCCATTGGCGCTCGTAATACTCGAGATAGGCAGAATGACACAGTTTGTCGGCCGGGTCGCCGTTGAAAAGTCTCTCATCTGGTGGGAGAAGGCCCCAGAGAATTTGGACCAGCTGATTGGAGCCCGAGGTCGCCGACAATTCCAACTCGACGGGTGCTGCTTCGAGAGGCATGGTGTTGAGCAACATGAGACTTGTCGCCTGGACAACTCGATTATCGGGCCGGAATCTTGATTATATCATTCTTCCTCTTGCACTCCTAGAATGATGCATACTCCGACACATTGGGTCGCTCCGGTAGTTATCTTATCCGAGTTGAGGCTGTTGGGCGACTCAACGTGGCCAACACCCGTTAGGCAATCCCTTCGTCATAAGGCAGACTTTTTCAATACTAACCGTCATGATCACACCACTCCTCCGGCTTACCAGTGTATGTGTTCCAATGGTCTCTGAGATTCTGGATCCACGGGCGCTGGATGGTGCTACGCCGCCTGCGCTGGCCAAAGGACAGCCAGTCATCCTATCCGCCTCGACGCCCTCCACACACCGCCCCCCACATCTGCGGGGTGATCTTTTCAAGATGTAGTGGGCCTTGAAGCCAAAACTTTTGTCATTTCGTTCTCGAGCACCACCCGCCCTCAGCACGGCAATCCATCCTTTCATTCATGATTTACCATTCCCGAAACAATGTTGCGTATTCGTCCAAAATGGCCCAACGCAAAGGAGTGCTGTGGGGGCGAGGTCCAGACGACGAGGCTTTGGCGGAAAAGAGCCTGGTGGCCACGAGGCTCAGTGCTCGAACGCTTCGAGCAAGACATGGTGCCAGAAATCAAGTCATTCCTGAGAAACACCGACCTCGGAGATGCCGAGATACACCTTCTTTTATATATGATTGGAAGGAATGAGGAGGCCTCTCGACCGACCATCATGGTCTGTTGCGCCGACGTGCCGATGGGTCGGAGAACCAAAGAGTCATTGCGCGAAAGTCCAATCATGAGGGACAACCCCGAGTATGTTCTCGGCTCTATCGACCATCCCCTTGAGCAACTGATACCAGCCCAGGGATTGGCATCTGAGATGAGGTCTGAGAGCCGGGAAAGTGGTCTTGGGGCCAGCTCCGACTCAGCTACCAGAGTCCGAATGTTCGCCTCATCACACCATGCGACTATTGGAAGACGCCTCTTCGTGGCCCACCATGGCGCCGACGACCTCACTCGGTATTCCACTGGTGGTGTAGTGATAATGGCCCGTGGTCGGTTCTATCAACTCACGGTTGGTCACATCAGTGACTTCCAAGACAGCCCACGAGTGATTTCATCCATAGACCCTGAGGCTTGTTCCTTTGATGGTCAAAGCAGCACCGAGGGCGAAGACGATTACTCCGCCTCCCAACGGAATATGCACAGAGCAAGCATGTCTTGGATCGCATCCCGCAATCGATCATTGGGCAGTGAATCGCCAAGCAGTGCATCAGACAGCACGGAATGGGCCCAATGGGGGCAGCCGACATCCGACGACATCACCACCCACAGCGATGGAGGACATCATATTTCGGATGGCAGCCCTGAGTCGCCCCCGTTGAAAGAGGTGGGGGAAATCGTTCTGCATTCCAAAGAGGGACAGAAGCCGAATCTCGATTATGCCCTTGTATCCATACAAGCTCCCAGGGAAGCAGACACGGTCAATGAAATCTCCATCGGCTCGGGAACGGCCTCCAGAAATCTTCGGACCCATGATATCACTGGCGTCGGATGCGAAGAACGGCAAGTGATTGTGGTCACCGGGTCAGGTGGTGCCATCAAAGGCACATTGATACCGGGAACAACACTCCTTGGCAAGGCAAACCAGGATCAGCCTCAGAATCTCTATGTCATCCAACTAGAAGGAGTCATCGCAGGAGGAGACTCGGGAGCCGCCGTAGTAGACGAGACGTCTGGCGATCTCTACGGCCATATCGTCAGCGGATGCCCAGGAACCCGAATTGTATACATGGTGGCTGCAGCAGAAGTCTTTGTGGATTTGACCAGTCGTTTGAACCAGTCATTTTCAATCGCGTCTTCTAGGAAATTGCAGAAGTCTTGGATGGAGCATCCCGATAGGAAGCGGCGGACCAGCAAGCTCCCTAAACACCAAGACCCGGATGCTCGCACCAGCGGCGAACCGCTTCAACGCAGTAATGCAAATTCGACACCCCAGCTGAGTCAAGTGCACTATGGCTGTGGGCGTGGCTTCCGCCGAGAGGACGGAGGTATATCAATCCTTAGGGCTTGGAATCCGAACTTTTCTAATCCTGCGTTGCTGAAACACGCCTTATGGCTCGATGACCGGAGTGAGACGTGCTTCGGCGAATACGACGAGGAGGCTGCCATTTCTCATTTTATGCAGAATCGCCAAGACTTGGGCATGAGAAGTTTCGAGTCGGAGGACACGGCAGCCATCATGAAAGATGTCTCACTCCGGAGTCTGCGTATCTGTCATCAAGAGTCCTACCAACGCCCAGTGGCTCTTGTTTTGGACGGATCTGGTGATGGAGGATCCCTCAATGCCAGGACTAACAGCAGTCCTCTCACAGCCCACCAGCTGTTTCACGAGATTGTCAAGATGGTGAGTGAGATGCCCAATACTTTAGGTGATTAAAATGCCCTTCGACTCACGGTACTTTCAGCGGTCGCGCCTGGACTCGACCGGAGAGCTACTCCCTCAAGAAAGGTCGAATATCCGGAGGCGATTGATGTAAGCGTCCCTCTTGTATTCGGCCAAAGGTCCGGCCAGTCAGTTAATCGTTCGGTAGATATGTGACGGACCTAGACTCCTGGAGTGTCGCGGCTCTCATTGCAACGGCTCGCAACGGTAACGCTCAAGAATTGGAATTGGCGTGTCACATCGAGAAGCATTTGGGATGGAGGTCGTCCCTACACGCATCAGTTTCCGTAAGTGGTCCAGGATGAAACATTATACGCCTCGTGCCACTCGAGTTGCTAAACATCCTGAAAGAATCTCGGATTTCAATTGGAGTTTCACCTGCCATTCTTCGCCTGGCGGACCAGCAGGGCTCAGATCGGTGACCCTCGACGAGGTGCGGGAGACAGGCCCTTGAGGAAAGTCAGGGATCTCTCTTTTCTCCGCGCAGAGTCTACGGATGGACCATCAATCCACGATACGGATTATCTATGCGAAGCTCAAATTTCTTGCGTCTTGATAGGGCATCACGACCGGGTGTGGACTGCGTACTGCTTTGTCGACACCTACTTCGACCTCGAAGACTCTAAGGATTCAGTGAATGATTACGAAGATGAGGAAGATTTTGGTGAATTATACCCAGATCCACTCTCTCGAGGCACTCTCGATGCAAACACGCCAATTTTAGACCCAAGGATTTATTTCCTTCGTGTCTTGGAGACACGAATGCTTCAGGTCGAACAGGAGTGGCGAGATCTTACATACTTGGTAAAGAGCAAAGTCAATCTCAGCGTACGCTTCTCACCTTATCCATTGAGTTATTGGCCGCTAATATCAGATAGATCGCCGAGGGCAAAGGGCCCTTTGTACTCGAAGCGGCAGATGGCTCAGAGGCACTTGCTGCTCATCGATCGCTGGAACGGATTTGTCAAACCATTGTGCTCCTCAGAACGTTGGAACAATCTCTTTCCGACATAGTATTCCAGTGGCAGAAATTCAAGGACAATGATGTCACTTTGTTTCTGGATGTAGGGGGAGAGGGGGAGAGAGCCCTCGCGTCGTTGGAGTACAGTTTTGGTGAGCTTAGGGTCCTCGAGAGAATCCTCCACCAACTCATACAACGCTGTGAGGATTTCATGACAGTTGTAAGTCCTGGTTATAAGTGGCTTGATGTAGGAGCCTCGCACTGACTTGCTCCAGCTCAACTTACGTCTAACGTTTGACCGAACCGAACTTAGGGATCATGGAAAGGTTGTGAATGCGGCTCAAAATACCAGCACCATTGTTACTGTAAGCCCCCAATATCACGTACATTTATGACTTGACCTAACTCGCTTAAAGGTTTTCTTCCCTCCACTTCTTGCGGCCGTCGTGCTCAGTATGCCGACTTCATACTTTTCTTCTACAATCCCGACCTTCGCCCCATTTCTGGTCTTGACTACCCTCATTTTCACCGCAATGCTCATCGTTACAATCTTCCGCTCAAGCAAGTGTTATCGGCAGATTCTAGTTTCTTTTTCCGACTTTGTCAAACCTCACCTCGAAAGCGTGCCGAGAGAGACTGGTTTTCAATCGTATACGCGAGGTGAACCGGAGCCTCCCGAGGCCAGAGGCGGGATCGCTTTGAACAGGTGGCTGGGTCGGCAGGGAAACGCGGACGTCCATGGTGGGCACATTGAATTGGGGCGGTTGTAACGGGCTAGGCCCTGCTGGACAAGGCAGTGCCTTGTCCCCTTGCTGGTCAGAGCACTGTTGCTCTGGTGACGACTTCGTCTAATTTGTCGAAGGATTTTCTGTCCTTTTCTCTCTCTTTCTTTCTTCTTTCCTCAACTCGAATGTAAAACACATGAGGACTATATAGCTGTAATTTACACTATTAGAACCCTTCACAGCTGCTAGGTCTGCGTCTTCGTTGCCTAGGATTCCCATATGCGCCGGGACCCACCTGATTTCAGTGACAAGACCCTGTGACTAAAGCTGCTCGATCTGTTGTGTGATGTTTTTGAACAGGTACGCCCCAGACTTGCCCTTCGGCTTGGCAGTGGATCGAATGGCGGCTTGGTTGTCTGTGTAGATCAACAATTTGCTTCTGTCGTTTCCGTTGTCTCTGTCTTCCTGCGCAATCTGGAGGGTTAAGCTGATGCCTTGAAGTTCACCAGCGTAGACGGTGGATGTCCTCTCATCTCCCTTGTATGTGCTCCGAGTTTCCTGTGCGGTGGTACAGACTGCTGCAGCTCCGATGTGACATTGATGCCGTTCCCATCCGTATAGATACTATGCTGCAGCGGTACACCTCATAAATCTCCTCACATTTCGAAAGGTAAAGCCAGTACATCAAATTGAATTCAGAATCGTGACCCCATGTTATCAGGAGGTAGCCAGCACTTCTGGATTCTCCGATGCCAAGATCATTCGTTTCCCTTACATTCCAAGCGGGTACTTCTATGCGCTCCCAGAAAATTTGCCATCTTCCTGTTTGATATTTAATATTATAGAACAATGAAGGAGACTGATTACTCACCCATTTGGGGAACGGAGTGAAGGCGTATTCCTCTCCACTTACAATCAACCGACCTTCAAAACGGAGAATTTTCACACCATTCGTTGTATGCGTGAGTATAACTCCTGCGCCAGGAAACCACGTGAGTTTGTCTAGCAGATCTCTGACATCTTGAATATCGACGAGCAATTGTCTCAGAAGTACAAGTACTTCAAGCCATGAGGTGAGATACTCTTTATCACGGTCATACGAGCATCTATAGCCGTTTCTAATGAGCGTTGGACGAACTCCAACCTGCACCATCTCGTTGATATGGTCCGCGAATTTCTTGATGTCTGGGCTATGACAGAGTGCGTCGGTATATGAGAGAGTGAATTCTGCGACTTCGTATAGAATCCACAGCCGTGCTTCGAAGGGTGGGTAACACCATGCAAAACCGCAATTGCGAATGAGTCCTGACAATGTCTGCAGCGTGCGTTGGAAGAAGATCTCCTCGTTCTGAGTACGGGGATGCTGAGGAACGTATGTCCAGTCAATCCAAATGTATGACCAATGTTGCGACCGGAGCTCTTGTTGATGGAGGCGTAGATATTTGCCACTGGGATCCGGGTTGTTTTTCGACTGCCAGAAGTGACTGACAAAGAAGCACTCGGCCCGTGTGACATAGCCGTTAGTCGCAGGAAG
>NW_025764565.1:0-26752 GCF_021365365.1 Ilyonectria robusta
ACTAAATAGTTTCTAGTTAGAGTTTTTACTTTATTAAACTTCTTTTTTTTTAGGTATATATCTTAATATAAATTTTAAAAGCTTAACTACTAATACTTATAAATATAATCTTGATATTATTAGTAGTATTATTATATTTAAATCTTTTAAGTTTACTTTTAAAGATCTAGATATAAATAAGATATATATCTATATTATATCTAATTTATAATAAGTATTAATTTTTATTTAGTAGTATTATAATTTCTGTTTTTACTAGTAGTATTTTCTTTAGTATTACTATTACTAAACCTATTAGTAATTAATTTAGTTATAAACTTACTATTATCTTTTATTTAAATAGCAACCTTTAAATAGCTACTTAGAATCTTAGATTTTTATACTCTAAAAAACTTATTATAAAATTAAATATTAAAATTATAGTTATAATTATTTTACTATACTAAGCTAAAATTACTTATTTTTCTATTTATAAATAGATTATAAGTCTCTAATAATTTATATTAGCTATTAAAGCTACTATTACTAGTAAGTGCCTTTTTTTATTTCTAGAATATCTTAATAGTACTAAACTTTTTATAGTTTAAATTATTTATAGAATTAATTTATATCTTAGTTTTATAAATAATAACTAATAGTATATTTCCCTTAGAATTTAAATTATTCCTATTAAAATATTAACTATTTTTATTCTTCTTTTTTTAGAATCTTTAAAATAGCTTATTAATTATAATAAGTTAGATTAAAACTTAGAAATACTAGCTTAACTATATACTAGTAGTAACTACTAGAATATCTAGATATAATTTAAATATTAGTAAATTAAAGCTGCTATTATATATAAGTATAAAAACTCTATTAAAGAATATTATAATTTATTTATAAATAAGTTAAGTTTTTAATATCTTATTCTTATAATAATACTCTAAGTATTTATATAAATAACTAGTATTTTAGTAATTTAATATTTCTTTTTATAAATTTATACTATTTTAAAAATCCCTATATAAAATATATTAAAGTATTAAGCTATTAGTAATATTCTATTTACTTTAGTAATTTTTTATACTATTCTTTTTATTAACTAACTTAACTACTACTAGCTCTTAATTATTAGCAATTTAATTAATTATCTTTATTTTATTATTATTATAGCTATAATTGCCTTTTTTTTATATATATTACCCTTAAGTTAATATTCTTTAAGCTGGGCTTTTATTATAATAAATTAAGTATACTAGATATTGTTTTTATTTATATATAGCTTTTTATTGTAAATTATTTCTATAGAAATCTTTAATATTAAGATTAGATTTAAGGGTATTTTTTTAGGTATAATAATCTTATTTACCTTTAATATAATAATTAGATAAGTTACTAGTCTAGCTATTAATAGTATTAATTAATACTATTTTCTACTATTTATTATATATAACTTTACTAATACTATCTTCTTCTAGGCTTTTATATTTAAGATTATAAAATATCTATTTAAGAAGATAAATATTCTATTTAGTCATTTATTATAATTTATTTTAATAATAAAAAGAGAGAACTTTAAGACATATAATTTAAAATATAGGCTAGTAAAAAATAAATAGAAGATAAAAATAATAGCTATTAAATATTTAGCAGATTACTAAGGCTTTTAGTATAGATTTAAAATAAAGTAAAGTAATAGTATATACCCTTCTATATATTATTATAAGTACTATAAGTCTAGAGTCTTCCTTAATTTTATATTTAATAATATTTATTCTTAATAAGAATATTCTAGATTATACTTATTAATAGTCTCTTAATAAGGAGATATAATATATCCCTTATTAGAAAAGAATTACTATATTTTATTATATTATATTATATATTAACTTTATATCTTAAGTTTAGTTAATTTACACTTTATTTTTATTAAGCTTTATATTATACTTAACTCTATCTACCTTTTATTTCTATTTTAATTTTCCCCCTAAATTTAAGGTTCTATTATTAGTCTATTCTATCTATCTTATATTATATAATACCTTAACTCTTAGTTATTTATCTATACTAGCTTTATATAGCCTAGTAGCTTCTAGAACTAAAGTATATACTTATTTCTTTTTATTTTCTTATAAAACTTTAATATATTATTAAATTCTTCTTTTAAATATATAAAAAGCTTTAATATATATAATAAGTAAGTAACTTAAATAAGTAAGTAACTTACCTAACTATATTTTCACCTTAATATATATTTAACATACTATTTCTCAACTATAAAACTTTTATTAAAAATTATATAATTAATAAGGCGATATCTCCTCTATTATCTATCTAATAAAGATAAGAATAATATATTTAGATTCCCTAAATCTTTAGCTATATTATGGTATATATTATATCTATAAGCTAATTCTTTTTATAATATAACTATAATAGACTTATATAATAAAATATAAAGATAAAAATAGGAATATAGTATTATAATTAAGTCTGGATTTCTCGGGCTTGATAAGGTATATATTTTATCTAGTTACTACAAACTGTTCTTTTTACCAGTTAAATTAGATATATAGCTAGATAGCAATCTCTCTATAAATCTAGGGTATTTCCCTGGCTAGTCTTTTTAAATTACTATTATTAAGATAAGTATTTCTCCACCAATTACTTCAAACTACATATTTTTATAACTGTCTCTTTCTCCTCTTTTTAAATCTTAGATCTGTTTTCTAATTGATCAATCTATTAACCTACAATTGCTAAGTTCTGTCTTTATCTTCTACTTCTTCTACTTCTTCTACTCCTTTTACTGTAATAGCCTTTATAATAAGAAAAGGCAGCTATTAAAAAATGCAATTTATTTTTATGATTATATTATTTACTATAGTTTCTTAGAACTGCCTATTCTTAATTTAAGATATATAATATAAAAACTAAAGAAAGATAGAGTAGTAGCTAATTATTTAGTATAGTAGCTAATAGAAAAGTAGTTAGTGGAAATATAGCTAAGTACTTAATTTTAATTAGCTAAGTATAAATAAATATTACTAGGGTACTAGAAAATAAACTTTACCTCTGGCAAAATAGAGTAGAAAAATAAACTCCAGTAGAATTTTAAGGTTACAGTATCTATAGGTCGTTAAGATTTATAATTAAGAGTATAGATAGAGTTAACCCGACATTCCGCGCTATAATATTAGACTAGCAAGTAAGCCTAGTCCTATTTATTTCCCCAGGTTTACTATAGTAGGGCAAGGTAGTAAAGTAAGTAGAGAGCAGCTCCTAAAGCGAACCAAGTAAGCCCTGGGTATTACGGAGCTTACTCTTTTAAGCTTGGGGTTTACAATAGATAAATTCACCTCCTCGTGGCTTGCGGGGAAGAGAGGCAAACGACAACACAGCTGCTGCACCAACTCCCCCGAGCTTCTGTAGACTTGCTTCAACACACATTATACAAGATCGTCTTCCCAACAATTCGACACCTGCAGCAATAACCCCATCGCCTAAACAACCTCCCGATTTACTCCACATCTCCTAGATATACTAACATAGAAGGCCCGCTAAGCAAGTAGACAGGCGTAACCAAATATGTTTCCCAGACCAGCCAAGTGAGCACTGCCTATCCACACAAGCAGGCTGTTATAGCATATTAAGTCTGTAGGGCGCAATACACCAAGTGCAACTAGAAAAAGCTATTATACTCCTTCTGCTAGAAGATCGGAGCTATATGTATATCTACGCCCCATAACTTGTCTAGTTTTAACTCGGCTAGTCTTGCTATTATTAAGTATCTAGAGTACTTAGAGAAGAAACTCGATGCCTCTAGCTTATAACCTCTCTAGCCTCCCCAGCCTCTCCAATCTAGCGCCACTAAGCATCGCAATAGGGAAGCGCCAGATAATACTCCTATAGATCCTGCCTAGCTATAGGCCTTGTTGCCCGAGAATCTAGATAGCATTCTACACTAGCCCGTCCTCTGCAATTTTATAGTTAGTCTTATATCTAATTCCTCACTATACAGCAATGCCCCATCGATTTATAAAGAGTCCCTTCTGATAATTAGTAATAAGCTTAATACTGCTATCTGCAACACCTAGCTCGATGCCTTTTTTAACTAAGTTTATATTAAGAATCCCATTATAAATAAGAGCACCACCCAGCACCTAGTGTTGCATCTAGCAGATGGATAGGATCATATGTGTGAGAAGCTCTTGCTATTCTTCCTATCTAATTGAGGTCTGCTAGGTCAGTCTTATAGATGAAGATGACCTCGGATGACCTCGGACGGCCGAGAGGCTCCGGATGGTCCGGAGTCTTTGGCTTCAGCTAGCTATAGGAAAAATCAAGGAAAAGCTAGGACTATCATGAGATCGGTGACGAGGCCGATGACGAGGCAGGTGGCGATGGACGCCTATGATGAAGGAAGAAAGCTTCAATAGCATGATACATCCGGAATCCGATATCCCGATATATGTGACACATATTATCTAGGAATTCTGCAGTAAAATAACTTAGTAAGTCCTTAATAGTTAGAATAGCCAGGTGGATTAGGACCTAGGTTGACCGGTATAAGATCTTGTTGCCTCTTAGATATATATCGATAAGCTTGGAAGTATTGGCTTTCCTCAGCCCAAATAGTGCCCGTTCCTGGATCTCTAAGGCTGCAGCTATAATCTCTAACTACTCCACCTATAGACACCGAGCAATTATAGTTCGTTCGGCCTTAGGCTTGGCTAGCGTAGCAGGGCTATATCTATTTGTAGGGTTAGTTAAGTATACCTATGCTCGGGCTGGACGGGTTGGGTAGCTTATAGTAATTTATAAACTTGGTAGGCGAGATCGGCCTTCTTAAGCTAGTTTATCATAATCAGACCCCATAGGTCTTCAATTATAGAGCTGTCGATCTTATGCAGCACTATAATATTCCAATTCTACATAACTACTGGCAGGCCGAGGCGCGCGGCCAGGGTCCTATCTAATATATATATATTCTAGAATAGAAGAGACCTAACATCCTTATAGCCGGACTTCTTAGCCTTACAGAGCAGAGAGCAATAGTAGCCGAGGATCTAACATAATTTTGCCGCGTTCGAGTTGTAGTGCCAAGTAAGAGACAGCTTCAATAGATTAATAGCATAGCAAGTCTACAGAACTCGTCAGCATCTACCGGAGGCATAAATAGTATCTGGGTGTAGAGAGGGGCCTATAGCGATAAGCAGTGCGCTGATGCTCGCTTACCTTACGGGGATCATAAGCAGCAGCATCAACAGGGCCGTCTCGAGGTTGGCCTAGCAGATGTAACGGTACTCTTCCATCTCTACCTTAACAGCCGGGGCCTCAGCCAGATAGATCTAATCTGGAGGGAAGTAGTATAGTAAGCCATTCAGTATAATAAAGAAGGCGTGGGAGAATGAGTCTATGCGGAAATATACCCTGCAGCAGAGCTCCAGGAGCTTGTCTAAATCCACGAAGGCGCAGGCAACGGAAAACATTCCCAGGGGAGTAGCTACGCAGACACAGTCAGAAGTCGGGCTCGCAGTAGAATAATTATAGGCTGCGGTAAGTTGCTAACGTACTCTTTTGTATCTGCAGCAAGAACACCACTATCTTCATTGGCGGTATGGGAAGGCCCTACAGTCCTCCTGGCGGCATGGGCACCTGGAGTTTCAGTTTGAAGTCACAGGTTGAATAGAAGTTATTCTGAGTCGAGACCATCTGGCGAAGCAAGGACAGCGCCGACTGCATGTCTGGGGGAAGGTCGTTTAGTAATGTATGGCGGCGGATAGCATTCTCAAGAAAATTGCAGGCGAAGGCAGCCTGTGCAGTAAGGGTCTAGTCGACCCCGACGACGGAATCTGACTCGTCCTTGTCCTCGTCCTCAACCTCCGTCTGCGCCGCCTGAGGGTGTATACTGCGCAAGCTTCTCGAGGCCGTTGAGGGGGCCGCACTGCGCTGGCTCACCCGGTTCGAACCGATAATGGTGCCACCAGCCGCGATGGCCCATAGTGCATCCTCGATGCCGTCCAGCCTCTCCTCAATGAGATCTATCTTCCTCTCGCTGGGTGGACGTGTGTTAGCTGTGCCATGCTTGAATGGCTGGCCTCGTGGTAAACGTACTATTGGTGAGAGATGAGAACCCACTGTCTCGGCTCCTTGGACTTATGTGTCCCACCGATGGAGCTACAGGTCATCATCGCCACGCGGCAGTTTGCGCATGGCGTCGTCTTGTCACAGCGAATCTGTCATGGCGACGGCCGTCCGCGTTAATTCTGCGTAGGAATGGGAGACACAAACGCGAGCATGGTGGACAAGGTCGTGGAGCCAGAGCCTCAGACTCTCTGCCACCAGCTCAGGGGCTGATGACGTCTCATACCTTGCGAGCACGGCATCGGTCACACTAAGGGGAAGAATCAATCAACACTGCGCTCTGAGAGGAAGCCATTCACACACCCTCGGGCTGGCAAAGAACCATTGGGGGCGTTGCTTACCACTCTCCGAAAGTTCGGGTCTTCGGGGCCCGCGGACGTGACGTCCTGGTCCATAATCCTTCAGACAGGCAATTGCGGGATCTCTATTCAAGACGGGATAGTGCTTGCTTCTGACTGGGTCGACGATGTGGGTGGTGTCTCCAGGCTCTCAGTAGAAACCATTGGGGTGGGTTCGCGGAGGCGCTCGTCGTGGTCTCTGGCGGCTCGGCGTTCTACTCTGGACTGGTGTCGAGATTGAACTAGTTCTCCAATTAATCTTCACGAGCTGTGACGTGGACACGCAGTGGAGGAGGTCTCGAGCGCCTTTTGATTTAACAACGGCAGCCGGAGCCTGTGGTATCACGGCACCAGGTTGTCGTAGAGATCACCTCGCCCCACAGTGACGTATGTATGGGTTCTCATGCACCCGCTTACTCTCCAGGAGGGAAGTTCGATGCCACGGAGATGGAGGACGACATGACCGAGATGAGAGGGGCGGAGTGCGAAGATGCTAGGGGCGTCAGGGGCCGTCGGTCAAGATGTAAGCCGGAACGTATGAGATTCCGTCTGTGCGATCAAGCAGCCCTACATGACACGAGGCAGTGCACGGTGACAGTTTGATAAACTGTAAGCCACGTCTAGAGACAGTTTCTATTCTTTGGGATGCTAAAAACATTCGGCAGCTCAAACGAAGTGGGTCCGTGGCAAAGGGGTGAATTTTTCTACAGGCAAGGAGATGTCAAGAATGATTTCGGGACACCAATTCGAGCCCCGAGACCGAAGGACGAAGTATCCCTCGGTGTTCGGCGTATTTCATTTCATGACCCAAAAAACTGGGGCCGGTTCCCTCAGGGTGTAGAGTTGAGCTAATAAAAAAGCTTTATAGTGTAACATTTCGAAGCGGAACAGCAATTTTCAGTGGAAGTTACAGGCCGTAGCCTCCCGGGCTCATAACTGTCGCATTGCCAGCTACGCCAAAAGGAAATGCGCACTCCGCTAGAACGGAGTGCAAATACTATTGATATACTGGTTCTGACAATGCATCAGAGGATCACACATACTCTGACATTCCAGAATAATACATCACAGCGCTGCAATAAAATGCTCTCTCACTGGCAAATATTAATGCGATAAAAGTTGTCTAGGTACCACTCAATTTGGAATTCTCATACCATAAGCATGGATACATCGCGACAGATATTGTACTGCTTCTTCGCATTAATTTAAGGATCGATGTTGGTGAGCCCCAAACCCTTTTTGTAGGTTTGGGATGCCGAAAACTGATAGCACGGATCATTGGGCGCATGGTGAAATGCACTCGTGCCAACGTTATAACAAGAACTCAATTGACGTTGCCTGAACTTTCGTCAATAGAAGAACACAACCGGCGACTACACTGCAACCACCCGAGAATTTCGTCGGTGGTGGCGCTTCAGATGTTAACAAATCACCGAGGGCTGATGAGGCTGTATTAGTCTGTCCGGGATTATTGCGTACATAGTACACCGTAATTGGCGAGCGGTGCTCGGTGTTCGGTGCTCGGTCCCTGCGGGACAGTTCATACCGGGACCATCAGACTCAGGCCTTGGTTGATTATGCCCTCCAGAAGAGTTAGTTTAATCTGGGTTTAGCGGAAACTCAGATCTGGGGATTTAGCTAGGATGCGAAGAATTGGCTTAAGGTGTTACAGACACTCAGATGCCGAGCGGTGCCGAGCATGAAACTAAGGCTTGCAAATCCGGGAGATCCGCCGCCACTGCGTGTTACGCCCATGAAAGAGGCGTCGTAGCATCTTCCCAAATGACATCCTTGTGATATATCTTAACTACCTACCGTTAGGGACTTTGGAATCTAATTCTGACCTACCCATTATCAACGCGTGCAGTACACGGCGAGAAGCATGGCACTTCCACATTTACTCTTGGGCCTTGTTGGGGTCATTACTATCCGGTTTCTTCTTACTTTTTTTATTCGGCATCGATTTTCCTCGCTCTGGAATGTGCCTGGCCCATTTCTAGCACGATATACGGATTGGTGGTATTTTTGGCGCCTCCGTCAAGGACAGTTCGAGGAAGACAATCTCACACTGCATAAGCAACATGGTGAGCTGTTCTTTTCAAAAATGTAAGCCAGTAGGAATCATGCACTTTAACACTGTTGATTGAAGGCCCTGTTGTACGATACGGATCGCGACGTTATAGCATCAATGATCCGGCATCTTCTAAGATTATATATGGGCTCGGAAAAACTTTCCCAAAGTCGTCCTGGTATAGCACCTGGGTTGGCCCAGGTGAAATCAGCCTCTTCTCAGACCAGGACGTAAATCGCCACTCGCATCACCGCAGGCTTTTCCAAAATACATACTCATTGACCGCTGTCAGTTCCTACGAACAATATGTCAATGACTGTGCGGATATTTTCTGCCAACGTCTATCCGAATTATCTCAACCTGGACTACCTATAAATATGGGCCATTGGTTCCAGTGCTATGCCTTTGATGTAATCGGCCTCATTACATATGGCAAACGACTAGGGTTTCTGGATCATGGCAAGGATATTGGCGGTGTCATTCATGCTCTCGAGGACTTTGTATCATACGCAGCGCCAATGGGTATCTTCTCAAGCTTGCATCGGCTGATATTTCCTCTGAGGAACTATCTTACTGGTTCAAGAGGTAGTGGCCGTGCATATGTTATCTCATTTACCGAAGACAGAGTCACGGAACACGCAGCGAAGCTAAAAGCCATAGGATCAAAGTCGGATGCTACGGCTACAGTGCCATTCCTTACCAAGTTTCTTAAAAGGTCCCAGGAGAGCCCAAGAACCTTTACATCCACACACGTAACTATGGGTTGTACAGCAAACATGGTCGCCGGCTCGGACACGACAGCCATTACGCTATCGGCGATTCTTTACCATCTCCTCAGGAATCCCAAGTGCCTTCGGACATTGCAACAAGAGATTGACCAATTCTATGAAGAGGGGAAATTATCAGGCAAGCCAACATTTCAAGAGAGCCAAAAGATGCCTTATCTGCAAGCAGTTATCAAAGAAGCCCTAAGAATCCATCCCGCTACTGGGTTACCGTTAGAACGCGTTGTCCCGAAAGGTGGCGCTATAATCTCGGGTTATTTCTTCCCCGAAGATGTACGTACCCGCACATGAAAGAAAGTATCATTTGAAAATCATTAACTGACATTCATATTGAATCGACAGACAGTTGTCGGTATTAATGCATGGGTTCAACATAGAAATCAATCCATCTATGGACCCGACGCGGACATTTTCAAGCCAGAAAGGTGGTTGACTCAGGATGATCAACTCTCAGTAATGAACCGCCACTGGATCCCGGTATGTTCTACACTGTGTAAAACATCTGCCAACGAAAGGCTCTAATCGAGTGACTCTATAGTTTGGCCTTGGTTCTCGTACCTGCTTGGGAAGACACATCTCGATGTTGGAAATGTCGAAGCTAATTCCGCGCATCATTCGAGACTTCAATTTTGAGTTGGGGGCGGAGTTGGAACCAATAGGGGCTAGATGGAACACATTCAACTACTGGTTTGTGAAGCCGAAGAATTTTTATGTCAAAGTCACGCCTAGAAACTAGGTGATGTGATTCATAACCCAAATGTTTGAATTCTCGTTCGCTCCTCGCGATAGTCACCTTAATTTCGAGGTCAGTTCAGCCAGTGTTGCTAATATATAAACAATGCGTATATTGGCGATTTGGACCTCCACACCTCGTCGTCCACCTTGTGCAAGGCGTGTTGCTATAAATAATGCACGCATGGCAATGGTACGGTATCGGAAATATTCATCGGCCTGATCAGTGGTACTTGGTCTGGTGCGATTCAATCGAGCATCGGTTTACTTGGCTTGGGTCTGTCTACCGGAATTTATTCACCAGGCCTAGTATTAATCCGATACTTTTGCGGCTTCTTGGTTGGCACATGCCCAGCTGATCTTTAGATCCGAGCGAGGATTGTTAGCGGATCCATTCACGACTCGTGGCAAGGTTAATCCGTTATCAGGTCAGCCATATGGAAAGACAGACGCCGTTTTCGTTAACTACCCCACGTTTGCGACGACATTTCTCGAACATGCCAGATAGCAGAATATCTAGTCGTAGAATGTCTGAGACGTACCATGCCCCACCCCACTTTCGGTAACCAAAAAAATCACCTTCCCACCCAAAATCTATTTTTTATATTGACTAGATTTCTATCAAATTTTGAGTCTATAAATATAAAATATATATTATTCTGTAGAGAATTAAAGTATTTATTCTTTTCGAGGCTTTTTTATAAGCCTCCCAGACCTGGTGGTTATTTGAGGGGGTTTAGGTGCGGCTGTAACCTCAATCTCCAAAGCTGTCTCTGTATCTGAGACTACCTCCTCCTCTAATTCAGAATCTACTAAAATAGATGCTCCTTAATCTCTAACTTCGGGAATAGCTTTATCTTATATAAGAGCCTTGCTAAGTATTATAAACTATCTATTTAGATTAGAAATAGCTTTTCTTTTCTTTTCTCTCTTTAAATAAGCTACTTCTTCCTCTAGATTAGTAATTCTACTGGTATATACTATAATAGCCTATTCTTAGGCTTTAAAACCTCTGGCTATTATACTATATTATTTTTAACTTCTAGAAGTTTTATTTCTTCTAAGATTATAAATTTAGCAGCTAGTTTTTAGTATATTATCTAAGCTTAAATAGAAGATAGGTTTGGGAGTTATTTCTATTCTATTTCTTTAAATCTCTAGATATTATAATATCTTAGCTTATAAAATTAGCTAATTTCTAGTAACTTTAAAACTGGATAATATATTCTTTAATATTATTATAATCTTATATACTTTAATATAAGCCTATATAAAATTAATCTTATTAATAGATATAGAATTAGTTAGAGAAGCTAGTTTTTTAAGCTTCTTTTAATATATTATTTTTAAAATATTAAAAATACTATTATCTAATAGCTAAAAACTATAAGAATAATAAATAAAAAGATAATAAGAATAGATATTATTTAAAAAGTATATTATAATCTATTTATTTTATTTTAAATTAATAATAATTTACAGGTATATAAATTAAAAAATATACTATTATATAATTTTTATATCTATTTAGAATAATAAGCCTGGTATTAGACTTATTAGCAGACTGGGTTTAAGATAAATAAACTCTTTTAAGCTACTTAATAGTAATATAATTATCTATCTATCTTTTAGGGGAAGTTATATAATTTTAATTAGTAAATTTCTAGAATTTCTTTAAAAATTACTACTATTAAAGTTTCTTATTCTTAAATACAATACTAGATATTAACAAATAGCTATTTGTAGTAATAGCCTTAATAAATAAAATCCAGTTATAGAATTAGAGATTTTTTAATAAAGCCTTTTATTTTAAATTTAAATTTCTAATTACTAAATTATCTAAATTTAGAAAATAAGCCTAATTAGCTAAATCTATAAGTAAAAAATTAGATACTTACTAAAATTAATTATAATATCACTCTTATTAATATTTACTATATTTTCTAGCTTAATCTACTTATACTTCTCTTTTTTAATATTAAAATACTAGTATACTACTTTAAAAGTAAATAAATTAAATTTATTAGCCTTCTAGTATCTTCCAGATTTAGTCTTAAGAAGCTTTAGATAATATTTAATAAATTTAGCTATCTAGTTATATTCTAATTTCTACTTTTTATTTTATTATTTTAAGAGAGCTATAATATAAATACACATCTAACTATAGGAAGAAGTATAATCCAGGGACTTTTAGTAGAGAATCTAAAAAGCTAAATTAGCCTTTTAATTTCTAGATAAATATTAGTTAGGTTAAATCTAATTATCTAAGACTATCTAGCTATAGAATCTATTAAAAATAAACTGCTAAGATATACTATATTTCTAGATAGTATAGTTTTATAATAAGCTATTTTCTATAATATTAAGTATAGTATTAGCTATTTTATCCTCTATATAAACACTCCAAGACTATTATAAAGTTATTTTAGGTAAATTATAGAGGACTGGTAAGAGGAGGAATTATTAGAAAGTAAAAGGAGATTAGAATACTAAATTATAAATTTTAAAGTATAGGGTAACTACAGACTACCAGCCCTATATAACTAGCTAACCTTTAAAAATAAACCCTAGCTACTTTTTTATATATTAAAGGTAATAACTTATAAATAGGTTCAAGAATGACTGAAATTTATATAAGTGAACTTAGTGAGTTTTATATGGGAAGGCGATTTTTTTGGTTACTGAAAGGGGGGGGGGGTACTGAAAGGGGGTTGGGGCATGGTACGTATAAGATAAGAAATGGATGCAACTGGCATGAACCTCAAAGCTTCGGAAGCTAGACCTTAAGAGGAAGCAGAGGAACTGGAGTTGGTATCGAACTGCGGAGAAGGTTCTGCTCTTGTACTTGCTTGTCCTTTTTTTCTCACATCACAGTCCCCTGTTTCCCGAATCAGTGACGTAGGGTAGGTAAGGAGATAGGGGTCAACAAGATGATCAGGGGAGTTTTGGACAGATACACTGGATTCCTTCAAGGACTTTTCGGCATTGTTGAAGAGTACTGTTGCTTCTTTGTAATGACTGCAAACTACAATGAATTTGAGGCCGAGTCTCGTTCAGTTAGATCTTCGCTGCGTGTGTGATGCCCAAACCTCGGCCACTCGTTGTCTAACTGAGAAAACGAAGTCGGATGACTGCATAAGAAATGATGACTGCATGAGAAACCCGATTGGCCAACTCTAGCTTACCACGGAGCACATGTCTAGCCGTAGTCCCAATTCGTGACCACTTTCCGAGCCAAGGTCGCATTTGTACTAGTGAAATCAGGAGCCTTGAAGGTAGAGACTAAGACTAGACATACACCCACTGCAGGTTATATAGAGTGCATGTCGAGTGCTCAAAGTCCGAAGAAGATTCAGTGTTATTGAAAGTTCACAACTAGTCATAATATTTCCGCCTACCATACCTTCACATATATTTAACTTCCATAAAATTAATCTTCGTCTGACCGTGAACGACGCTGCAACGACGAACCTCAATATACAACTATCTCTATATCAATCAACATCAACATTGCTCTTCTAATACCAAACTAACTCTGTCCGCTGAGCTCGGGACATTAGACAACTTGACTGTTAGTCAGGAACGCAAGTTGCAAATTTCCTGGGTCTATCTACTCTGACTCACGGTACGGAGAGCTTTGTCTATGGAAGACTAGAAAAAAGCGACGAGTTTCGGCAGAGTCTTAATGATAAGTTACCGGAGAGTTTTAGGTATACTCTATAGATGTCACGTGCCTCCAGCTGCGAGCCGCCGGCGCCGCACTGGAGAGGGTATTTATAGCAGGCTTAGGCCTTAGGATAGGAGGCCAGAGATTAATCTTACACCTACATGACCCCTACTCGTGACTCTCCAGCTATTGACCTGCGTCCCTCACTCTTCTCAACAAGCACCTCACACAATGGCGATATTTAAGACGGCTTCAGCTGCGAAGACCACTTGTATAACTTTCGTTGAAGTGGACGAGATGATGACTTCTGGAGCGTGCAGCCAGACCGCGTTACTGCGGTAGGTGCTTGGACCGTGCTTCTCCTCCATCGTCGTAGTTGAGTGTGGCTGGTAAATGGGTGAGTTGCCTCAGGGCAAGGCTGATGATTGAGGGATGCATACAGCTTTTATCGGAGTTGCGACAGGGAGCAAGTATAACCCTGCGGCTAATTGTGCGCTGTTATTGGTCTTCGGGGGCTCTGGCTGCCACATTTGTCATAGGCTAGGATTACACCAAATTTGCCGTGGTGGCCAATCGGCGTTGTCAGTTATGTGATTAATAGATTGTTATCTCCGGTGTTCTCGTCCTTTTCTTCTCTTGCCGTCTGCTTCATACGTTTGCTGGGCGGTTGATAGATTTCATCTTCAGACCGCAATCAACGAAGTCATTACCGACTTTTCTCTACATCCTCCATATTGGCTTGATCGCCTTCGCCCCATCTCTCAGAGAATATACCTGCAGCGTGCTGATGGAGCCTGGTCGGCCATTGCGAAAACGCCGACGACCAGCGCTTGCGCCGAAACATCAAATGCGACCGGAATAATCCATGCCGTCAGTGTAGGTATACTGTCCAAGTCTATGTCCTGCATCTACGGCTCAGCGACACCAAATTCCAGATATTTACCAGAACTTAAGTGGAGATTCCTCGGCCCCTCACGGACGTGCCAGCAAGAGGATCACGAATGTCGGGGGTCCTGGCAATAATCAGCGCAGATTGTAGCAGATACGTAATACAGTAAAGTCAGTTCGATATATTAATTACATAAAAACTCTTCTTTAAAGTGGCCTTTAGTTAAGTACCTTATCAAGCATTCGGTGAATTCTTCCATCTTATTAATCCCTTGGTGGCTGTACTATACAGATCTAAGCAATTTCACTACTGAGTGGCCTAAGAATGGCCTAAGAAGTCCGCTCGGCGAATTGAAGCAGTCGGTGAATTCAATATCCCGTAGCCACACCGCCTAAGAACCAGGGATCATTACAGCCCGGTACTCTCATAACTCCGTTCCAGGCGCCGCCAGTTCGGGCCTTCAGGAAGCCTAATAGTTTCACCTGAGGCATAATCCGATTGGGGGTCCTCGGCCGGCTAGGGACCGTTTAAGGCGTGCCCAAGCCCCAAACTATTTGTAAACTGTCTTCACCGAGATCGCGCATTATGGGCTGTTATCGGCTTGCCGCCTGAATCGACTGTCCCGTTCCGTCTACGCAGCTCTAGCCAAGATGGATATGCAGAAGTTGAAAGTCTATCTTGAGTTCTACTCCATGTTCGCCAAGTTCATGGCGAAGCAACCAATCCAACGGCTTAGCTCTGTCATCCATCGGCATACCTATCACCCATCGACGAACTCTCGAAACGTCGTAGTCGTGGGAGGGTCATTTGCAGGATCGCATGTCGCGCAGCGCTTAGCCCATACGCTGCCTTCGGGTTATCGGGTGGTCCTCGTCGAGAAGAACTCTCATCTGCACTATGCTTTTGCTTTTCCTCGAAATGCCGTCTTTTCCGGTCGCGAACATCGAGCCCTGATTCCCTACGACAACCTGGCTGCCGGTGCACCAGACGGCATCTTCCAAATCATCCAGGACAAGGCGCTCAGCATTACCGAATCGCACATCAAGCTGGCTGGCGGAAGTCAGCTCAAGTACGACTATCTGGTTCTTGCTACAGGGGCGGCCCAGCCGCCTCCAACGCGACTTCAGTCCACATCCCGGGATAAGGCCATTGCAGAGCTCCAGGGCTTCCAGCAGCGGATCAGCCAGGCCGAGCGAGTCGCAGTTGTCGGTGGTGGCGCTGCCGGCATAGAACTAGTGACAGAGATCCGGGCTAGGTACCCGGATAAGAAGATATCACTGGTGCATTCTAGACATCAGCTGCTACCACGCTTTGGACCTAAGCTGCATTCTTTTGTCGTTGACGTCTTACGAGGGATGGACATAGATGTTATCCTCGGAGAACGCCCAGTCTTGCCAGCTCAGGCAGGAACAGTTATCGAGGAGACCCAAGTAACTCTCTCGACCGGAGAGACAAAGGTTTGGGATCTAGTAGTACGTTTAACTGCCTACATGGCAAGGTGTATCCGTTCCCTATTATTACACTACTAACCATCTGTGTCGCATCAGATTCCATGCACTGGTCTACGCCCCCATTCCGATATGCTCATTACATATACGCCGAAAAGCATAGCTTTCAACGGCGAAATTATTGTCAAGTCAACTCTCCAGGTGGACCATTTACCCTCTTCCAAGGGGAACATCTTCGCTCTCGGCGACGTCGCCCAGACTGGCGGCCCGAAACAAGGCCGTGCTGGCATGGTACAGGGGGAGGTAGTTTTGAACAACATCCTCCGCCTGATCAAGAACCAACAAGGCTTGGAGAACTATGAGCCCTTGCCATTTGAAGGGGCTTTACAACTTACTATGGGAGAGGTATGTACGACGTCTATATTTCGCGGCCAGTTTGCTCACACACGACAACTAGCATAACCATATCATGTACCTGCAAACTGGCAACTACGAGTTGCTGGAGGTAATGAAGGAGAAGGCTGACGAGGATGTCGGCGCAGCCGAAATGTGGGAACGGTTTCATGCCGAGCTTCCGTAGGTCGAGCAAATGAGTCAAGAGATTTCAAGTTTATCAGAAGCTGTGTTTTATACAATAGTGTCTAGGGGCTGGCTAGTAGTTCTCCTTGCTCGTTTGGGGCACCAGAGCTGTATCACTAATTTGAGCGATACGGAGTATCGGGTCGAGAACCTTTAAAGTTCAATGGGGCTGAAACAAGATAGAGAAGACAAAAAAGCTTCAATCGGCGAAAGACGAGATAGTTCAAGTACAAGGGTTAAATCAGGAAGCGAACTGCAGATCCCACAGCGAAAGCTATAGCTATAAGGCTGTGTTGGTGTCATCCACGATGGCCAAAGGAGAATGATAGCCACCCCAAGACAAGAACGTCTCACCGGGAACAGCGTCAGTCTCGGTAGTGGCAGAGCTTGGAAGTGTAAAAAGCCCAAATCCTTGGGCCATCTCGCCGCCCAGATCGTCGTGCAGTCCAGACGCAACCACCGGGTTCAAGCGAACTACCTGGACTCGGGTTCGGGAACGGGATCTTGGCTAGGCCCAGTTCAATGATGGAGCGTTATGGAAACTAGATTGGTCAGCCGCATCTACGCAAGACTCGGCTTTTTCTTGACTAGGATGAGAAGACCGGTAGGTGGGCCGAGCGCATGAATCTGATAACTGATTCAGCAGGCAAAATTGATGAAAAGACCGAAAAGGCCGTCAGGTTTGCTCTAATCTTTTCCCTTTGACTGCGTCATTGCGCTTCCGTTTGGCCGCGGAAATGGAGACTGGGGATATGGTTATCATCCGGTGATTTAGCTCGGAGCCGAGGCCACAGGTGGAAAAGTAGATCGGCACTGCTGGCTCGCCTCAGGCTAACGCAGCGACGGCTCACGTACATGGACGAGAATGGAAGTCGTTCCCGTCGAGAGTTGGGCTGTGTATTGGGTTGTATGCGTGCATTTCCTGTCCCTCTGCAGAGCTGGTAGGATTAGAAGGACGATGGTTCATTCACATGTTTGTCCCGCAGAAACTGGTTGCGCTTTTTCGCAACGTTGCGGGTGACTCTCTTGGATCACTTAGCATTCTTTAAGGTTGTGCCTGATACGGAAACATGCCACGACGACGTCGAGCTCTTTGCAAAAGGGGGCGGCTACATCGTTAAGACGCATAAAAGGATTAAAATTAGGCTGGTCACA
Organism: Ilyonectria robusta; assembly: GCF_021365365.1. Taxonomy (NCBI): domain Eukaryota; kingdom Fungi; phylum Ascomycota; class Sordariomycetes; order Hypocreales; family Nectriaceae; genus Ilyonectria; species Ilyonectria robusta. Next base: position 17,794 of record NW_025764565.1, read on the forward strand.
CAAGGCAGTCTGCATAGGGGGAGTGGCCTTGTTCGGAACCATACGAATTATCTGTGCAGGACAAGTGCCTAAAGTAGGTACTAATCATGCCCTAATCCGAGTTGGCAAGGTATAGCGATACATATTCCTCCAGGGTTTCTTGGGGGATGCGAGCTTCTCGATGCCGGAACAGTCGGACCCTCCGCACCGGCCGACACTAGTCATCTGGATTCGGCGACCTCGGGTGTCATACGTCCGAGGGCCGATATTAGAGAGTATGAACGCGGTCATGGATCGGTGCTATGTGGAAACGGCGCCGACCTTGACAGCTCAGCGCCGACCTTGACAGCTCAGCGCCTTTTGCTGCGGATCCGATAGCTTTCACAGCCCCGAGGCCGAGCGGAGCGGGGTCTTTGACCCTCCTTTACCTCTCGGGCGAAGAAGGTCAATGAAGGCTGCGTCGAAATAATTTTCTTTAAAAGGCCAACGTTATGCCACAGTCTACACTCGCACGACAATCCTCTCCATCAATGAATGACCTTGACTACGACGACAAAAAGAAGACGATGCCAGAGCTAGACCAGTCAACGCCTCCTGCTACTGGCAACAAGAGCACGACTGCCAATTCCTTGAAAGTAGCTCCTGAGGGAGCTCCGTCCGTCGCTTTTGGCGATATTGGTCGAGATGTTGAGCGCCAAGATGGTGGCGTAGAAAAGGAGCGAGCCACCGCTGACGGGCCACCTGAAGGAGGCTTCGAAGCCTGGACAGTTGTGTTGGGGGCGTGGTGTTGTTCATTCTGTTGTTACGGATGGATCAATAGTAAGTGGCTTACCTGGTCTAGGGCCACCTATTTTAATCACCGGCTGACCGTTCTGTCCGCAAATAAAGGTATTGGGATATTTCAGGCCCACTATGAAACCCATCAGTTGAAGAACTATTCCTCAAGCACCATATCTTGGATCACATCCCTGGAAATCTTCTTCATGCTGTTCATGGTCTGTACTTTTCTGTGCCTGCTCCAGCACTAGCGAATTGAAGATGTACTAAGTCTGATTACCTCCCTAGGGACCCATCGTGGGGAAGCTCTATGACAGTTATGGACCTCGATATGTCTTGCTCGGTGGATCCTTATTACATGTCTTCGGCTTGATGATGGCATCAATCTCGCATAAATATTACCAATTCCTTCTGTCACAGGGAGTGGTCAGTGCCATAGGGGCATCTGCTGTCTTTACACCCTGTAAGTCTTGCTCTCAATATCTGTCGATGAGTGTGACGTTCACGGAAACAAGGACCTGACGGCTGACTTATATTGCGATTTCAAGCCCTCAGTGCTGTTGCTACATGGTTTCACCTCAAACGTGGTCATGCCTTCGGGATAACAATGAGCGGTTCGAGTACAGGCGGAATCATCTTTCCTATCATGATCAACCACCTAATTCCTAAGGTCGGGTTTGGATGGTCTATGAGAATCGCCGCCTTCATGATCCTCGGACTGCTCATCATTGCCAACCTGACGGTCAAAACGCGTACTTCACCTCATCCGCAGCCACCCATCACCCTTAAGGAGTTCATCGCACCCCTCAGGGAAAAAACCTTCGTCCTCACAGCTGCGGGCAACTTCCTATTTACATTTGGCTTATTTATTCCCATTAACTACATCATTACACAGGCCATTTCTGGGGGCATGTCGACGAACTTGGCTAACTACTTAGTTCCCATACTGAACGCGGCGAGGTATGTCTTTCTCCCAAAGTGGGATGTTCATATCTACGGTGGACCCAAAAAACTTGAAAGTATGCTTACGCCCTTATTTTCTAGCTTGTTTGGACGAATCATCCCTGGTATCCTCTCGGACAAATTGGGACGATTCAACATCTTCATCGTAGTTTCATTTCTTACCGCAATTCTCATCCTGGCCCTATGGATTCCAGCATCCAGCAATGCTGCCATTATCACCTTTGCTGCGCTCTTCGGATTCTCCTCCGGCGCCTTCATCTCTTTGGGCCCCGTGCTTATCGCTCAGATCTCCCCCATTCATAAGATCGGCATGCGACAGGGTCTGCTTTTCGGCATGATGTCTGTTGGCGCTCTGACCACGAGTCCCATCGGTGGAGCCATTGTATCTTCAGACAATGGTAGCTATTGGGGCGTAAAGGTTTTCGCCGGAGTCATGTGCGCCGTTGGATCTGTCTTAGCGCTCCTAGCACGATTCTCGGCCGCTGGCTTCAACCCCAGGACGAAGTTTTAGGTTGGTATCTGTCAGGGTACACACCTATACGATTATGGAAGAAGGTGCGCGTCCTTTATACTGGATTCGGGTTTCCCCGGAATTTTCTCTCCTTTGTCTCGGAATTTTCTCTATGTTTCATTTGTCTCTCCTCAAACTTGGCTTCGAGTAGGATTTCGCATACTGTTGGCATATAGATTAGGTGGGCTTATCGATCGGACTTGATATTAGAAGGGATCGGTGCTAGAATCGCGGTCGCGACAAATGTACACAGTGTACATAGTATAGTAATGCATAGAATGGTTGGCAGATTAGTTAGCTAAAAAGATCTAATAGGGGCCTGTGCCACCCTGACTGCTTCCCAGGACCAGTAAGTTGAAATCCCTCGCATTTATGAGAGGAGTGCGGCGCTATCCATGTTCAACATCTAAATCCGAAGACTTTCGAGACTTCAAACGTGATACTGCTTTCTCTCCGGATACTATTCCTCAACCATCGATCAACGTTTAGAAAAAAAAAAGAGCAATCCATCGCTGACGTGGCCGACGTGCTTCTGAGGTCGTCAGGACGAAATGCACCCTGGGACAGACAAGTTAGAACTGCTGATCGAATAGCGGCAAGGCGGATGCAAAAATTTGGTATATGGGATGACTCCTGCCGTTGCTAAAAGAACGAAACGATATTGATTTGGTGAGTTTCTAGTTACGGAAAACGGCCTTTTGTCACTAGAGTACACTAGAGCCGAATATGTATGTTGAAAATGAGAGATTCTCTCTGATCTAGTTACCCCTCAAGACCTACGAGCTATATCAAAACCCTGCACCCATGTTGCTCCATTCCTGGAAACCCGCGGGGTTGGTCATGTCCCAGTTCCAAGTTTCGCTTAGTTTAATATCGGCAGGATCGCCGAATTCGCCAGCCGAATATGCCATCCCAAATCCCTGTGCGAGAGCCGCGTTGTACGTCTCCCGTGTGAGTAAGGCTTTCCTTCTCAGTAGCTGAAGAATTGTCCATTTCGATTCTGGCTCAGTGGTAAGTTGGCTATGTTCCGCGAGTTGGAAGGAGCAGTCAAGTGCGTTCCATGCCCGCTCCACGTTCGGCCCGTCGGGCTTTACGCAAAGGTACCAGAGTAAGTACGTAAGAAGATGATACTGAGTGTAGGTCCCCAAATACCAGTGGAAGCCTCTCAATAGCTCATCTCTTTGCAGGTTTAGATTCATCTCCAGTAACCGGCAGGCTGATATCAGAGTGTCTTCGTTCGCATCGGATGCGGTTTTCGGTGAACCGTGATGCCATGATGACTGCTGTTGTAAGACAAACTCCAGCTTCGCTAGGATTAGGGGTATTAGTAGTGATGACGCTCGCTGTATTGGGATATTGTCATCACAGTATCTGAGGTATTTATGTTCGAGACGGGTTCTGCAATCATTTAGGACTTGAGCCCTAGATGACTCACTTCGTACGCCATCAGAAGACGCTGCTGGCCTTTGGGTGACCTTCTGAATCATCGAGCAAACCTCGATCTTAATAAGGGTGAAGGTCATTTCGGTCCACTTCGGCTTCGGCGCCGGCAGGTCTTGCATGTCGGGAGACAGCTCATTGTCATCGATGTTGAGCGGCAAACACGTGTCAGAAGATTGATCGGCATTGCAGACAGAAATCCCAAGGTCTTCTGGTGCACGTGAATCTCCAGCACACAAGTACCACCAAACACGCCTTCGCATTTCTGATTCAAAAGGAGAAAGACGAAGGTTGCTTCCATCTCTGTGCAAGCCAATTGATTGAGCAAGTCGAATAGACAGACCATTGAGTGCCCAGCCTGCTCGCCCGGTATTGAAAGCGCGGAGACATGTCTGTTGACCGAGAATCAGTGTGTCTCCATCCCAAAACAGGTTGACCTACTCACAATGTATATTGTTATGGCTTGCAATGATGTCAAGCTTGGTGAGTCAAATATGTTGGCGGTCGCCAAAGAATGCTCTAGTCCTTGCTTAAATTTGGTCAGACTCGTGCTTCTGTCTTGCCCAAGTAAATTAGACGCATCGGCAGCCGATAGACTAGTTGCTGCGGCGAAGTATATTGCGAACAGGAGCGCATGCAGATCAGCATCCGCGTTGGCTGGGTTGTTTATCGCCGTATAAATGGTCGCTTGGGCGGTTGGAATATGAAGGATTTTGATAATAGGATCAACGTTATTGAGAAAGGTTCGCCATAGCTGCAAAGCATGCCACCTTCCTGGATAGCAGCCTTGCACGTCAGTCGCGGATGGATTGAAGTGATGAAATATGCCTCCGATATCAGACGACCATGGATTCCCGGCCCTGGTGCTATTGACACTGGAACTCCTCATGACCGCCTGGAGCTCTCGTTCCTGGCCAGTCGATGAATCAGCCTCGACTTTCCATGTCCATGTATAACAGAGTGGCACGTACCTTGTCTAGAATTCGCGACAGGATAACTTCATTGATGTAGCGACTTGTATCGCCATCCTGCACCAGCAGCTCCTCAGGAGACGATTCCGCCCTCGGACCCTCACCCGTTGCCCCATCGCTGTGCGGAGCGGTGATTTCTGCGGCAGGTTTGCGGTCCAAGTCTGGTGTTGTTGGCCCATTCTCTGTGATAGCACAAATTGTCCGCTCGAGGCGTGCGAGACGTGCGGAAATCTCACCAATCGTCGTCCTCTGTGGGCGGTGACGAACCTGCTCAATCCCAGGATAGCAACACAAGACATTGTTGCGCGCACAATTCGAACACGGCGATCTCTTGTCACAGCGGATCTTGCGGTGGTGGCATGTCAGGCAAGACCGCACAGTGGTCCGGTACTGCGTCGACAGAGCAAGGGAGGCTTCCGGAGACGTCAAGGCCCGGCTCTGCTGAGTCGCAGAGCTTTTGGATGCATCTTCATCTTCCATCCTTGCACATTCTCAGAGAGATCGTCCCAGTGTGCAGTGTGGAGGCTATGGCAGGCATGAAAAAGAACCCCAACTAGAAACCATGTCCCGATTTGATGGCATACCGTCATGCTCTCCCATCATATTTAACCCTACCGAGAGAACTAGGGTCTAGCTGTCTGGCACATATTCGGCATGTAGCTCCGACTGCATTAATTTCGGCGCTCGGCGATAATAAAGTTTGTGCCGATTTGTCCTCAACCGAGCCTACTATCGCAAACGCCGGGCTATCTCCACACGCCGTCTCTCGCCGTCTTCCGTGGTATTTAGGAAGTAAGGTCATTCGTTGTTGGCCCTTGTGACAACCGGGCTTGGGATTCCACCCATAGAAGTAGTACGCTAGAGAAGGCAGATACGTCACGTCGTCTATGAAGTAGTATCTTTGTAGAACCATCACAAAGGCCAATCGGCTGTCATGCCATCACCCAGACACCCTTTCGGTCCCGTACAGCCGGCGTCCTGTCCCCCAACACGCCATGATAAGATTCAATGCAACCTAGAATGGTAGGATCAAGGGTCCCATAGGTATTACCAACACCTTCTGGCCTTGATTCATGGTGAGTCTCTCAGTTGGTCGAGGGGTTCAAGAGGGGACTGTAGGTGCCCATGTATCAGTTGCCCCGAAGCAGCCCGTGCTGACGAATCCTCACGCGATCATCTTACTACTCATTTCTTCTTTCCTTTTTCTCCTTCGTCAGCACCAAGACCGACCAGGAAATCCCGCTGCTGATCCTTCAGGCTCCCTTGTTTGGTTCTCATGGCGCCGTGTAAGTCGGTCGGCGAATTGCCATGACTCGGTAAATTGAAAATATTAGCCAATAGGAGCCTATATCTCTTCGCTCTTTTCAATTCCCGGGTCCGAACGTCTAGCTCCGTTGGTGCAGCAGCATATGAGTCAGTCTTGTCGCCTTGATCGCGTATTTCATTCTTGCCTTACCTTTTCTGGAGACTTTTTGGTCCTCAATTTCCCCGCCGTTGATTTTGTTATTCAAAGCCCATTGATGCCCTCCGCAGCACTTGTTGCTGTTGCGTTACCCAATGGCCGCCTTATCCTCCTTGGCTCTCCCTCACCTAGACCCCATGTCCGACTCATCGCCCGAGGCACCGTTGGAGAGGCTGAAGAAGAAACGGCGGAGGCTTGCCCTTACCTGCGAGCAGTGTAGGAGGCGCAAGATTCGGTGTGATGGGAATGCACCTTGCAATAACTGCACAAAGCTCAAGATGGCCACTGTGACAGGCGGTCAGGGACGCTTGAGCTAGCTGGTCGCGAGCGGGGATGTCTCTAGGGTGGTCCGGATCAGGATAAAAGGGAGGAAAGGAACCTGTGCTGGAAGACAGGACAAGATCGGTTTTCAGTTCTTTAGAAATTCAAGCTGGACGTCAGAGAGGCCGGCAGGCCTCTGGACAGCTTGAGAGTCTGCTTTTTCTTTGCCTTTAATTTTGAGAGATTTATTTGAGTCTATCTTTGCTGTTGCTACGATCCTTGTCCAACCTCTATCTTCAACCTCCTCTGGATATCGGGCTGCCGCAGGCCCAATTGATGCCTTGCCAGCGAACTTTCCTGCAACCGACCTGATATTCGATCTTATGAGATGCTTTCCTACTGGAAGATATAAGCCTCAGATTGATCCGATCTTATATGTATAATCTGGTGTAGCTTTGGGCTGACTGGCTAAGATGCTTATGCGATGACTCTCTATGTAAATTTCCCTAGAGTAAGTTAATAAATTAGGTGTTATTTTTATCTCTTTTTGCTATTAAAGTAGTTTAAATTAAAATAAAAAAAATAAAAGAAACTTATATTAAAAGATAAAATAAGATTAGTTTTTAGTTTTTTAGAAATTTAAGTTAGATATTAAAGAGATTAATAGGCTTTTAAATAGCTTAGAAGTTTACTTTTTTTTATTTTTTATTTTAAGAGATTTATTTAAGTTTATTTTTACTATTATTATAATTTTTATCTAACTTTTATTTTTTAACTTTCTTTAGATATTAAGCTGTTATAAGTCTAATTAATATCTTATTAGTAAACTTTTTTATAATTAATTTAATATTTAATTTTATAAGATATTTTTCTATTAAAAGATATATATTTTAAATTAATTTAACTTTATATATATAATTTAATATAGCTTTAAATTAACTAGCTAAGATATCTATATAATAACTTTTTATATAAATTTCCTAGTATAAGTTAATAAGTTAGGTGTTATTTTTGTTTTTTTTACTGTTAAATTATCTATTAAGATATTTAGAATTAAGAGTATTACTAACTGTTTTTTTAAAACTGCTAAAAACTTAATTATAATATTTATAGTAGATATTAAACCTAGTATTAGAGTAGCTACTTTTACCTTTAATAATAATATTTAAGTAGATATAATAGCAGTTAGTTATTATTCTAAAAAAGCTTAAATTTATATTTAATATAACTTTAAAATACTTACTATAATTAGCTATTAAATTAGAGCTAGCTATTTAAAAAGTAACTACTATTAAATTATCTATACAATTATTCTTTTAGCTATCTATAGAATTTATATTTTTATTACTTATAATCTCTTTTTATAGGTTATTACTATTTTTATCTTTATAAAACTCAGCTTTATCTCTACTTCTTAAATATAATAACTTATAGATAATTTACTAGAGATATATTATATCTAGAGATACTTAGTATAAAGCCTAAAGTTATAGGAATTTTATAGGTAATTAGCAGTATTTAAAAATAATAAAGCTACTTTTATAATATTTTAAAAAAAGCTTTAAGTAGTATCTTAATTATAAGTAAATAGGGAAATATTATATTACCTTAATAAACTTAAGAAAGTAAATTAAAAAAGAGATAATAGCTTATTTAAACTGAAATAAAATAAAAACTAATTATATTAAAGCTTAAGTAATTTAGAAAATAAAAAATAATTAATTAATTACTAGTAAAAGAGGTATAAATAAGCTTTAGAAAATAGTATAATAAGATATTAATAAATAAAAAGCCTTATATTTAGCTATAAAATAGAAAGAAAGTTATATTATAATTTAATTATAGTATTTTTAAAGTTTATTAAAGATATTTAATTTTAACTTTTTAACTTTATAAAAAAAATATAATATATATAATAAGTAAGTATTATAGATAAATAAGTATTATACTTTTTTCTTAAATACCTAACTTTCTACTTTATTATATAAATCTTAACTACTAAGTATATTATAACTAAATATTAAAGTAAAAAGTTTTCTTACTTTTTAAGCTTTTTAAAATAACTTAAAATTAAGTTTTTAATATATTATAATTATCTATAAGATTAATAAGTATAAATTGTATTACTAATAGTAGAATATTTAATTTTAATATAATATAATCCCTAATTTATAAAGACTATTTAATCTAGAAGAATAAATTATTATTTAATTTATTCTTAATTTAAATTTATAAGAATTTCCCCTATAATTATATAATATTAAAAAAATAGCTAACTAATTACTTACTAACTATAATATATTACTTATTAATAAGTACTAAACTTCTAATTTTATTAGATAATATTAAAAGTTTAAGATATATTTTTTTATAAATATAACTATTAGAAAGCTAAATATAAAAATCTAATTATTATTTATAACTAATTTAAACTTATAAAGAATATAATTATAAAGTATAATATTAATCTTATTAATATTTATAACTTTAATAAAACTAGCTTTATAATAAATCTTATTATAAGTAAAATAATTATTATAAATATAAAAAAATATAAAAACTTAAAATTAATATAGTATTATAGCCTAAGTTAAA
>NW_025764566.1:0-26367 GCF_021365365.1 Ilyonectria robusta
TATTTAATTCTATTTCTAGTATAACTACTACTTATTCTACTGCTTTTAGCTCTATTATAACTAATATAGTATCTTACTACTTTAATTTATAAAGCTATAAGCTGGGATTATTATAAAGCTTATATATTACTACTAGCAGGCTGGATTTCTTTTTAAATAGCCTTAATTAAAGCTATATCTTCTTATAGATACTTAATATCCTACTACTATTTACCTTTTTTTTTTTATTTTCTTCTCTTTCTTTTTATAATTACTTCTTCTTATTACTACTACTACTAGCTATTTTCTTAATTAGTAACTTATTTACTTAAAATAATAATTACTAGCTTAAAGAAGTTTAATAAGTATAATATAAAAGTATACTTATTATAAGTATTATTAATTTAGTATATACTAGGTTAAATATCCAGAATATATAGTTGCTATTTTTAGCTAAATTTATTATTAGCTTTTTCTTATTAATTATCTTTATATTTATAATCTCCTTTAAGTTAAAATTAGCTTACTTTTTAGCTATAAACTTTTTCTTAATAATACTTATTGCTACTTACTACTACTAAGTAGCTTTAAATTATAGTATTTAAATATAAATATATATATAGCTTAATTACTTAAATATAACCTAATTCTACTAAATTTTACTCTTTAAATTTAATTATAGATATAATAAGAATAGTATCTTAAGCTTAATTTAATATAAGAATATCTACTTAAGTAGCTATATTAATACCTAGAATATTACTAGTAAGTTCTTAATAACTAGTAGTAAAAACTAAATATTATCTATTATATTATCTATTTACTATTAACTCTTATAATAATATATATATACTATTACTAGCTTCTTCTATATAAATATACTTTAATATTATATACTATTTATACCTATTATAAATAGTAATTTTAGTATTCTTAGTAGTAATAGTAGTACTTTATATATAAGTATAATTATTAACTTTAAAAAATCTTATATATATACCTTATAAACTACTATAACTTACTAATATAGCCTCTTTTTTCTTTTTTCTTCTATTCTTTTTTTATTAACCTTAGCTACTTTTATATTCTATATAAAAACTTACTAGAAATCTACTTTTAACTTAATCTACTATAATAGCACTTCCTATAACTTAGCTAGAATCTCTATATTCTAATTGTCTATTAGCTAGGACCTGCTATAGTCCTTAATATCTAGATTATCCTATAGCTTTTATATTTTAATTAGCGTAATATTTATAGTGCTAAATAGCAGCTTATTAAATAGTAGTATCTATATCTTGTAGAACTTTAATATAATTAGCTATAGTATATAGTCTATATACAGTATTATACCTAAGTATGTAATCTCCTTGCTATTCTACAACTAGTAAGTCTGGTCTTGTAATATAGCTGACCTTGCTGCTGCTAATAGGTATAGCTACTATTATAGTATATACCTAAATGCTATCTCCCCCGCCTGGTATATATACTTTCTGTATATCTATACTAGTACTATAAGTATATTATCCTTGCAGTCTGTTATCTTAAAGTAGACCGACTTAAATATTACTAGCTACGCTGTCTATATTATCGCCGATAGGTAGCTGCTATAGTTTCCGGGGACCTTCTAGCTGCCTAGCTTTCTATGCTACTTTGTAGCCTTATCCTTCTTATTATTACTTATCCCCTTTTCCTTCTCTATCTTCCTATACTGCATACTATTACTGCTCTTCTTAATCCTCTCTTAGCTGTATATAATATAGTAGCTAATAATCAGTAATTGGAACGGCTTGCTGCTGACGGTATGGTATATTAGTATTATTAGTAGCTTCCGGACTGTAAACTTGAGCTCGGTAACCTGCTCCTTCTTGGTCTTGCCTTTGTGCTTCTTGTTTCCTCGCTTATCCTGCTCGCGTAGTATCTCGATGACCTCCTCTATTGCCCGCCGCTGCCGTTCTGTCGGCTCGATAGCGTCTCGCGGTACCGGCTGGTCCCCTTTCTCTCCTCCTCGTGTAAAGTGTCCGTCCTCGCGGTAGACCACGCGATAGTAGTACACCAGCATCTCTTTCATCTTCCGGAAGTACGTCGTTAGGGTCGATTCGTTCTTGAGGCTGCGGAACGCCTTGTCCTTGCCCTTGCTCGAGCTGCCGGCTTGGAATTTATTCAGCCTCTTGGCCCATTGCTGTAGATCCTGCCTTAACTCGTTGAATAGCTTCCCTTCCTACCGTGCCGCTGCTGGAGGAAGCCGTCTGTCGTATGTGCAGAGAGGCGCCGCCGGTGAAATCGCCTAGCAAGCCCGAGACGGTAGCGGCGTAACTTCGAAGTACACTATCAGCCCTTTCGCGGACGAGAATGTCTGTACGTAGCATTTCCCCATCTTGCCCATCTCCCAAGCTATCTGCGGCGAGACGCCGAGCTTATGCGTCGATATATGATCTAGCATCTTAGCCCACCGGGTTGTAAAGTACGGGCAAACATTACACCGAAATGCCTTATGGACCCGTAGGCCAGGGATAGCCGCAACCTTCCCACGCGGGACAACAAGCTCTTTGAGCGGTCGAAGCTGAAGTATGCTAAGGCGCTCTATATATGCCTTACACGCAGGTCCCATAAGGCGGTGCTTACGGTTTAAGTGCTGATAGAAAGACGGCCTCCCCGGATGAATTATAGACTCGCAGGTCACGTAGATGAGGATCTGATACTCTGCATTGTAGATAAATCCCTCGGGTGGTTCTGTCGCGGCGGCCTCGGGGGTTAAGTAGCCACTGCTGCTACTACTTATATTGAGTCCCTTCCTCTTCTTCTGGGCCATCTCGCTACTAGAGGGACTCACCGGCCTCTTGTTCCGCCAGCCGGGATTGGGCGTAGCAGCGTCAGCCAGACGTCGCCCCCGCTCTGCCGAATCATCCACCACGTCGCCGTCCTTCACCACGTCGCTGCCCACCGCTAAGCAGTATTCCTCGTAGTACTGCTAGTTCCAGCTTTGCCAAATTGTAGATAGTTGACGGTACATCTCGAGAAGCTCCGGTTGCAACCGTGCGGGCAAGGCCCTGTCGATAGCGTAGTCCTTGAGTAGCGTACGCGGGTGGTGGCCGACTCCCGCCGCAATCATCCGGACTGGCGTGCTAGCGTTAGATGGATAGTAGAAATTCCTCTTCTTTATAAGGTCACTAATATACCGCTTCGCAATAGCAATTGCCGCCTGTCGATAGAGCGATATCGTCTACGGCGTCTGTAGATCCTGGGTTAGGCTCCTCAGGGCCGCCGTTACCTATATAGAGGTAAGATACCTCTTCTTATACTTCGGGTCCGGAAAGAGGAACTCGTTGCTATAGTACTGCAGTAGCTCGAGCTGGTTCGCTAGGAAGTCGAGGAATAGCCGGATATAAGCCAGGTAGAGGAATATAGAGGAGTCTAGGTCATCCGGAAGGTAGCACACGACATAAAAGACGTGGTTATTTAAGGCGCGAGCTTTGTTGTAGCTAATGATAACGATAACCCGTCCCTCGCGGATGAAGACATTCCTGATGGCTAATTTTGTGTTTCGAAACCGGATACTCGTCGTCTCGGTGCCCCGGCCAGGTAGTCCCGCCGTTACGTGGGACGCGGAGAAGCCCATCGTGGTAAGCTCCACGCCCGCTCCCAGGTATGCCAGGCACGGGCCGGGCAACCAGTGGCCTGCCTTAGCAAGGGCCTGGCCGCGGAAGGAGGAAGACCACGCGCGGCGTGCCATCGCCTTGTAGGTGCCCGCTAGGTTATTCTCCGGTTTATCGAGGAAGCACCAGCCCGGCTGCCGGCAGGTTAGGTCGTCGCGGATCGTGGAGAGGTCGACCATAGGCTCCTACCCTAGCATCATCTCGGCGACTAGCTCTTGTACTTGTGCAATTGCGGCTTGGTAGGTGGCGCAGAACTTGGATAGCCGTACTACCTTGTTGTCACCGATCGTGAACGAGCGGCCGTCTAGAGCCCAAGTTAAGTTACCCCGAGGACCTTCCTGTCTAATAATGCTTTTTCCGAAAGCCTTTAGCTCGACTAGCTCGCTAAGAGGGGAATGACAACCTCTTAGCATGTACTTTACCCGGATTGCCTCAAGACGTTCTGGCTGCGATGGGTAAGTGCGTCGGGCCGGCCAGACATACGCGAGGGTGTCGTAGCTATATAGCGGCAGGCTATACTCGAGGAAGAATAGGCGCCCTACCCATATGAGGGCTGCGAGATCCGGTGTCGAGTTATATGCGTCACGGTACGCTAGAGAGGAACGGTGGACTCCCATAACCGCCGTGAAATATATTATTGTCGACGAGGCCATTATCCCGTCTTAGCTTTGATACGTCCAGAACATCATTGAGAGCTGGAAGAGTGCCTCGGATAGCTCGAGCCGAGTACCTTTATGAGGGCGGAAAGTAGACTGAGCCGAGCTGTGATCCTTCTTGTCGTCTTCCTGTTCGCCTTCGTCCTGTGAGCGGTCTTTGTCGTCATCGCCATCAGTATCTTCATTATCTTCGTCCTCTTCTTCCTCATCATTGTCGCTCTCGTTGTCGCTCTCTCATTGTCGCTCTCATTGTTACTCTCATTATCGCTCTCGTTGTCGCTGTCCTCCCTTCCCTCCGCGAGCTGCGATACGAGGCCTAAGATATAGCGCATCATCTTGATGTCATCTGCGCGTAACGGCACGTTATATATCTGCCGGCGTTGCCGCGGTTCTAGCGTAATGACCTGGAAGATGTAGCAGATGAAGCGCTTCCACTTCGATTTATAGTCCTCCTTGGTTCGCCGCGGCATGATACGGAGTGGGCGGTTGCAAAACGCGCCCATCCGGTAGCTCGTGAGCTAGCAGCGCGACTGGTAGGACGTGGACGCCAGGGTGGCCTCGGCTCGATCGAAGACGTCGTCGACGGCACGCATTAAGACACGCAGCCGCGCCTCCGCCGCCGCGGGGCTCCGAAGCGGCACACCTCGCCAGGCCCCGAGCAGATAGTCCTCGTTGTCCCTGTTGGGGCCTCGAGCGGGCTGCCTCGCGGAGGCTGTGATGATGTCGAGCGGTCGGTTCCGGAACAGCTCTGGCCACCTCGTATGCTTCAGCCAAGGCGTCGTCTCGTTGTCTTCGGCGCACGAGTACTCTTGGCTCTCCTGCTACATCCGGTCGGCCCTAGCTTGTAAGCGACGGTCCTCAGCTATCTCCTGCGCGAGTAATATATCATTATATCTTCATATAGGTGTGGGCGCAGCTGGCCATCCTCTAGGTAGGCCGTCCTTAAGCGGTGCGTAGGTAGGGCTTGTAGGTGGCGGAGTTGATAGATACGTTGGCAGTGGCTGCTATATTTAGGCAGGTTAAAGCGTAAGTAGGGATATAATATTAATATATATTAATAAATAATAGTAGATAATAGAATAGAATATATATCTACCTAATAATATACTATACTATATAGGAGTAGTAATAGTAGTAGTAGTTGTAGTTATTCTATATATAGTTTTTATTTCCCCCGGTGGCGCAGCAGGCAACCTATATACAGTTTATAGTTGCAATACCGGTAAAGAATAAAATTAAGGGGCTTTTTCAATAAAAAAGGAAGGAGCAAGGCAAATGGCAGTCCTTTAGCAGGGCCGGGGTTGGCGCGTTTATGATACATTCCCTTTTTGGACGAAAGAGGAGGGAAACGGATGTTGATTGGGCGGCGGGGCCTCTTTGGAGGAAAAAGGTCGGTCGACTATAAACAGTAGGTATACCCAAATAGAAAAGCTATCTATATTATTAAACTGCTCTCTTTATAACTATATCTAGGCCCCTTCTACTAGTAATTAGATTCCCTTATTCAAGCTCAGCTAATAGAAGTACAGCCACACAATTCGCCTGCACACACCTACTGCCGCCCAGCGAGGAGGTCGTACCAAGCCACAGCATATACTCATGACATGTCTTAAAGGTCTGATTAAAATGCTTAAACAACCACTTCGTCCGGCCGGGACGACTAAAGGCCCCGAAACACAGCGGCATCACCATATCGGGGAACCGGCAGGAACGATCCCCATCGTAGTCCGGATCGGCTGCGCGGCAAATCTCCTGGGGCTGGTAACAGTTCCAACAGACAACATATCGCTCCAGCCAGTCCCAGTTCCGGCTCTAACAGTCCCGCAGCGCCTTCTACTTAGCCTAAATCCAGTAGTAACGTTAAGCACAGGTCATTACTGTATACTCGAATAGTTTCCCCTCTACTTGACAATACAAACAGCAGCCCAGCATCATCTGGAGGTCGCTCTCATACCGACTCAGCTCCTCATCGCAGACCCGAGCCTGATTCAGAACCTCCCTCGGTCCAGTAAAGACCATTTCGCTAGCGCTAGGGCGTACTTCAGCATTGTTATCCTCTTCCGGCTCTGGGCTCGAGCTACGGATACGCTTGGGGAGATGGAACTGCATACCGGGTGGCCGGCGTTCACAGTAGTATTCGGGACAGACACCACAGAGCTTATCGTCTTCCATACACCACTGCCAGTCAGCCTTCTTATTAAGAAACTGGCTAAGGATCCCGCGCAAACAGTGCTACTGTATGAGATATAACTACATGGCCTCGCTATCGGCGCTGAGGGGCCAATCCAGCTGCAGCTGCCAGGCGGCATTGAGCAGGATAATAAATTCAGCGGGTTGGCCATCTCAGCTACCTCAACCAGATTCCTATAAGAAGTCTGTCATCTAGCTGGGGGCGCCGACGTAGATGACCCATCGCATATGCACATAGTTGAACCCAGGGCCGAGGGCTGCTATAGCTATAATAGCAGGAGAGTTACCGGCCTGGAGCCACAATTTAATAATCGCCCCCTTTTCATCCGCCATGCTCGAATCGGCCGTATAGAAAGGGCAGCCCAGCATATCAGCCAGCTCGGCCACTATCTCCTTGGTCGGACAATAGAAAATCACCCGGTCTTGCTCGCTTCAGAAGAAATCCGTCTATTCCCAGCAGGACTGCATAAGCCGGGTTGCTCTCTCTAGTAAGCTATCTATACCTCGCTCTTGCCAGATGATATAGCGGATATTCAGTTAATTGGTTAACTTCTGGATTGTATATAGCTATATAAGCTTATTATACTCAAGGAAGAGCTTATTATATATCAGCGGAAGTATTGCTATTATTTAAACTATTTGCATCTAGATATGCTATATATACTAGGCTAGCTATAATATACTCTATTAATAATTGCTTGCTATAATTATTAAATAGTACTTATTAATAATAATCCAATCTAACTACTATTAGTCTATTAGCTAATTAGCATACTCTAGGAACCTATTGGTATATACTGCCTTGGCTAAGATAATAATAAGAAGGGCAGCCTTAATTAAGCCGGGAGACTAAATATAATACTACAACTTAACTCTATCTAAGTATTTAATTATATTACTATATAGAGCTACTATAAAAAGAATTAGAATTGTTATTACTACCCCTTTTAATATAGCTATAACTATAAAGACTAATATCTTACTAGATCTAGTTATAAGGACAATAATAACCTATTTAGCCGGCTTTAGACTTAGAGTTACTAGTATAGTATTATATTAACTCAGCTGATATAGCTACAGCTTGAAATCCCTATAGAGCCTATAGGCAACTCTAATAAAATCTACCTTCTTAGCTACCGGCCTTATATAAAACCGCATCTTTTTATAGACTATAAATAGCTCCTAAGCTTATATCTCTAAGATAGTTTAGAGCTACTTATTCTAAAAAAGCTAATTTATCTAAAAGAGAATTTACTAACTTTATAAAGCCTAGTAGGCATAGTAAAGTAGAATAATTATAGCCAGAGTTATACTACTAGTATAGATATAGTTAAAAATATAGTAGTTATAATTACTTATCCCAGCTAAGTCTACTAGGTCTATCTTATTCTTAACCTTCTTAAATACTATAATCTCCTCTAAATTAAAGTTAGCTTACTTCTTAGTACTAAACTTCTTCTTTATAATTAAGGCTACAGCCTAGTACTATTATACTACCTAGAACTAGAGCACCTCAGTATATATATATACTATATAAAGATAAAAGGAGACTATAAGATCCCTCCAGACCTTGCTATCTAGCTTTAACTAAAGGTATAATAAAAACAAGATATCTAGCTTATATTAGTAGAGGAAGACTTAATATAGTAGCAGCACTAGGGCTAGATATATTAGGAGTAGGTCTCTAATTACTAGAGGTAGAAAGTAGATATTATTCTTCTTCTTTTCTATTTACTCTTAGCTCTTATAATATTATATATAAACTATTATCAGTTTCTTCTAAATTAAAAGAGAGTAATATTAAATACCAGTATTAATATAGGTAATTAAGAATAGCTTAGGTAACTATAGCAGGAAACTAAATAGAATAGCTATTAGTATTACTATATATTTTAAAAACTCCTAAATATACACCTTATAAAGAGTAATTATCTTTAGGTAGAAATAGCTTATATTATTGGAATCAATCTATATAAAGACTTATTATAAATTAGCTTGCCTCTTAATCTACTATAAGAATATATCCCGAGTTCCCTCTAGAACCTCAATATTCCTCTTATCTATTAATTAGAAGCTACTATAATTATCTAGATTAAGGTTATTTTATAGCCTTTAGGCCTTAATTAAAGTAATCTCTCTAGCTTTAAATAAGAGCTTATTATATAAAAGTAAGTATACTTAGTAAAACTCAGATATAATAAGCTATAAGATCTATTCTATATATAGCTCTATACTAATATAAGTAACTATCTATTTATTAAGAGATTAGTAGGCCTAGTTTTTTATAATTACTATTCTAGCTACAATAAAGAGATAGAGATATTACTAGAGAATATAGCTAAAAAGAGTCTTAGCTATTAAGTAGAAATACTTCTAATATAATATATCTAGTAGCTATAAAATCTTATTTTCTTTATCTTACTTTTAAAAGTAGATAAAATTAAAAAAAATAAGCTAGATAGTCTATATAAAAGTAAATAGATTGCTATTAAAGTTACCTAGCTTATATTATATATATTACCTATCCTATAGCTTATTATTATCCTTCTTATTATTTCTTAACTCTTATTAAGTAAATATCTTCTTTTAGCTTAATATAGTATAAAAGTTAAGAATAACTAATTAAAATAGCTAGCTTCTAATAAACTAGTAGATTAGAATTATATAGAAGTTGTAAATAGTATATTTTAGCTTAATATTATACTTAGTATTTTCTTTCTCTTTTTAGCTAGAAAGTAATTAATTCTCTATTTACTTATCTTATATTTATAGTATATTAATAATCTAGTTTATAGCTTATTACTACTAAGAGATTACTTTAATAATATCTTATAATAATATCTAGTTCTTACTATTTCTTATAAAATAGCTATTCTTATAAAAAATAACCTAATAGTAATATATAAATAGCTACTTTATCTAGTAGAAGTATAATACTAAAAAGAATTTATTTTTAAAGCTATAGAAGCTATAAGTACTCTTTAATTTTAAGTAGCTACTATTATTATTTTAAAACTTACTTAATTATTTTACCTACTATTATATTATCTTATAGTTAAGTAACTTATTATTATAGAGTATATATATATCTTATAAAGTTACCTCTACTGCTAAAATAATATAAGTAAGATTAGTAATAATAGTAGTATCTTTTTTTTTACTATAGCTACCCCTTCTATTAGAGGTCTTATTAGATAATAGAAGGAGTAAGTAAGATAATTAAATCTTAATATCTTAAAGGCCTTATAAATAGGTTGGAAAATTAATATAAATAAGCTAGAGGACTTAATTTACTCAAGACTCTTTAATTACCTATATAACCTTAGCCTTCTTATTAAGATTATAAAATACCTAGATAATATTAATCTTAAGCTTATTAAAAAGCCTCTTCTTCTTCTATAATAATAGCAGTATAAGAAGGTTTAGTATTAAACCCCTCTAACTACTAGAGATAGATAATAGTAGTAATAATAATAGACTCTTAATTATAAAGTAATTAATATATCCCTTAGCAGTAAAATACATCTAGAGCTAATATACAATTTAGAGCGGTATATTGTAATTATACTATAAAGCCTTCTTCTTATATATTGGTATATAGTTATATATCTTCTAGAGCTGCTATATACTATAGCTATAGCTTTTAAGAAGGTAATAGTAGCTACTATAATTAGTAAAACCCTTAATCTATTAGTAGAGCCTGCTATTATCAGCCTTCTATTATTATAGCTTCTTAATAAAATAGAGGTTATAATTAAAGAGTAGCTCTACTATTAACCTTAGCTTATTACCCCTTATCTAATACAGCTCGGCCTATAAGTAGCTTCTCTAACTGGCTTTTTTAGAAATTAAGCACATCTAATATTATTAGTAGATAACAACCCAATAGTCTAGATTATAGAGGAACTTATTAAGTTTTATTATAGGTTTTCTAAATCTAATATCTTAAATTCTTCTTTTTTTTTCTTTTTTCTATTAATTAAGAATAATCTAAGATTAATTTAAACTAGAGGGGTCTATTTTATTAATTAAGAGTTTACTTACTTACCCTACTAGAATACTACTATATTTTTTAATATTTCGGCTTCTCTACTTCTTGCCTTCTTTTCCTCTTTTTTTTTTATCTTATTTTTTTTTTCTTTTCTTTTTTCTCTCTCTTTTAATTTAAACTATTAACTAGAGCTATTTAGTTATCTATCTAGACCTCTTTTTTTAATAGTTAGCAGGGGGGATCTAATTCCTATATTAACTAATCCTAACTAATTAACATCTCCCTTTTATTTCCTCTTTTACTTAAATCCTCTTTTACTTAACGCCTAAAATAACTTTATTTATACTATATTACTCTACCTACTAATTTAATACTACAGAATACTTAGAAAAGTAACTAGGGTCTCTTCTTTTATTAAAAGAGTTAAGAATACTAGTATAAGAAAATATATTCTCTTTTAGTTTTTTTATAATATTATATAGTAAGCTTTACTATTTATCTATAAAGTAAATTACCTAATATTTAAATATCTTATTATACCTAATATAATATACCCTTTAGTAAAAGCTTAAATACTAGTAACTAACAGATTAATACTTACTTATTAATATCTTTTTACCTTTATAATTAAATAGTATACTACTTGGGTTTGCTACTATAATATTAATAAGCTACTAAAGTATTTTTATTAGTATATTATTAAGCTGCTAGTAATAGTAATCTACCTTATAATTAAAACTCTACTTAAGCTAAGCTAGTAGTAACTATTTATAAGCTACTTATTTATTCTCTTACTAGACTCTTCTATTTATTAATATTTTTATTCTTATTTACTTAGCTACTTTATAAATATTAAGTAAGTTATAGAAGTTAAAGTACCTTACCTAGCCTAATTTCTTAATCTATAATAAATTACAGTTAATATTCTTTTTAAGTTATTTATCTAGAGTTTTATAATATCTTCTATCTTAAGCTAGGCTTAACTACTAGTAATTATCTTTTTTATAATATTAATACTGGTATTATTAGATATAACTATATTAATATTCTTATTATTATTATTATACTCTTAAATTATTTAATATTATATATACTTTCCCTTTATTTATATTTATAGCTAAATTTCTATTTATTAAATTTCTACTTTATTATATTATACTTCTCTTTAGTAATAAATAATATTATTTTATATTACTATAAAATATCAGTATATAATATAGCTATAATTTTTTAGTACTAGAAGCAGTTTAATAGCTATATTATTATCTATTAGAAGTATATTATTTTTAAATTAGCTAATTTTATTTTAATATAATAGTTATTAATTTCTTTTAGTATATTATCTATTAATTAATATATCTATTAGAAGTACTTTTTAAAAGTATTTAGCTATAGTATAATATTGTATTTATAGTAAATAAGTATTTAATACTTCTTATTAAGTTGTATATACTTATTTATTATATACTTATAATACTTAAATATTAATTTATAATGTTAATAAAATATAATATAACTAAATAGTAAATACTATAATTTTTTCTTCTTATATAATTCTAATTTCTTTTTTTTTTAACTTTATATAACTCTAAATTTAAGTAATTTTAACTCTGAATTTTTAGCTAATTAGTAACTTAACCTAGTAGTAAGTAATATTATAGAAATATATAGATATTAAACTTTTATTTATATAGATAATTCTAGTAGAATTGCCTATAAATAATATCTAGAGTTATTTAAATACTTTATATTATTTATATTATTTAAATTCTCTATATTATTTATACTATTTATATTTATATTCTCTATACTATTTATATTTATATTTTTTAAATTTCTTATTTTATCTTTCTTTTTTTATAATTTTAATTATATCTAAATATATATTATAATTTACTATTATTTTTTATATTATATTTATGTATTTAACTTTATAATCTCTTTAAATAGCTTATTAGAGGTAATAATTATCTTTTTTTATTTAATTTTAAATAACTTAGCTATATCTAGTCTATAATAACTAGTAGTTATATATATATTATTTAATATATATTTAAAAATCTCTTATATCTTCTATAATACCTACTTATTCTTTTTAATTAATTATAATACCTATTCTTATAACTGGGTTTTATTAATATAGGCTAAATATACTAGCTATTTAATTTATTTTAACTACCTCTTAATCTTTTATTTATTACTAGTATTCTAAATTTAGATATTAGCCTTACTTTTAAATACTTATTAGGCTTATTACTATATAACTATAATAAACTCAATCTAATAGCTAGCTTTATTTTTATTGGGCTTTTTATTATTAAATAGAATAGTCTATTTAACTTTAAATTAATTACTAGCTATATAATTATAGAAAAAATACTGGTATTAAATGTCTGTTTTTTATAATATAAGTAGTATAATTACTTTAAATATATTAATATACTAGCCTTACTTATAATTATTAATTTAACTATACTTATTTTAATAATACTACTATATTTATTTAATTTATTAGGTTATATATAGGTATTAATTATACTCTAACTTATTCTTTTTTAATAGTAGGATATAGAAGATAGAGGCTGTTATTAGGGGTAGGATTAATTAATTTTTTAACTTCTTCTAATTGTAAATAATACCTGGGATTACTTCTATTATAGCTTGAATTTTCTTTAACTTAATACTTACTTATTATAGTCTAGCTGCAATCTATATTAAGCTCTAGATATAGCCCTACTTTTCTTAGCCTCCTAGAATGGAATATAATTTAGCTATTAGTAATTACTTTATAATTACCCTAACTATTAGTAATTACAATTATAGTAATTACTCTGTAATTACTTCTAATTATCTAGTAATTATAATTATTATATAGGTAATTATACTTAATTATATTAATATATAAATTACTAAGTAGTATATATTTACTATAAGTAGCTACTTAGCTATTAATATAACTTAATTACCTTAATTACCTTAACTTACTATATATTACTATACTTAATTATTACTAGATATAATATTTACTCTATAAGTAATACCTTAACTACTCTACTAATATAAACCTACAATTTATCCACTAGTAACCTGCCTTCTACTTACTCTAGATTATATTTATAGCAGACTAGAAGATATAACTATTATATATAAGAAAGTAGGAGAGAATTATAATAATAAAGTTCTCTATTTTATTTAAAAAGATAATAATATAGCTTTTTATATACTTTTAGTAATTAAGTTTTAATAGAATTTTATTATTTATAATAAATTTTATAATATAGCTAAAAGAGACTTAAAGAGTAATTAGCTTCTTTTAATAGAAAAGAGGCTATTAAGCTCTTTAAAATATCAATACTTATATTTAATATCTATATTATTAACTAAGTAAAATTTAAAAAGCTTTTTATTTTCTAAGTTAGTATAGTACTTATAATATACCTAAACTCTAGTATTATTATCTAATAAAAGATACTTTTAGTATTACTAAAGAATCCTTATAGCCTATAGTAAGAATAGTATTAACTGCCTCTTCTACTTAATAGTAGTAAGTTTATAAGGTATATACTTTCTATAGCAAAAGATATAATATAAAATTAATAATATCTTTTTATTTATAAACTCCTAGTAGAATAACTTAGAAGCATCTACCTAAAGGGCAACTGGGACCTTCTTATACTATAATCTTATTGCTAATGCCTCTATCTTATTGCGAAAGTACAATTTGTAGTATTGTAGAATAGATTTGACGGACTCCCGCTAGAGTTAGACGGTTTCCTGCATCTACCGCGGCCTCTTTGGGGCGCGGTTTGTTTGCGTGTTCAGCGGAGATGGAAGCGTTTCCCCCATCAGCCGCGGCCTCTTCAGGGAGCTATTTAGTTGCGTAGTCTCTCCGGCTATTTAACGGGCTCGGTCTTTAGCGCGATGGCGGTCCAGATGATCCAACATGCGGAGGATCTCCTCGTGAGGGACTCTGACCGGCTCCCTTCGGGGCTCGAGGAGAGCCAACATGCGGAGGATCTCCTCATGAGGGACTCTGACCAGCTCCCTTCGAAGCTTGAGGAGATCCTGTAGAGTGGCATCGTCAAAATGGATACTGAGCGGCCCTTGCGGGCGGTGGACGGCTCTTTGAGACGCCAGGGAGTTTGGAACCGTCGATTGAGAGGCTCCCTGACTCCCTCGGGCCCTATTCTGAGTGCGTTGCCCATCCAGATCTTCCCATGTACGGGGGATCTCATCAATTGGGACTCTGACTGGTTCTTGCCGGGGCATGGTAGCAAGTGGATATGAGCCACGGGTATGGTGAGGAGGGAAAGGAGAGGTAAAACAAATGGCGCGCCATGTCTGACGTGGAAAGCGGTCGAAGCAAAAGAGAGCAAGTGTCTGGCATTGAAGGTTTCAGGCCCGGCCCTGCCATCGGGGGGAACAGGAAGATCAGGTTAGGAGGCAGGTAGCCAAAGAAACAATCGACCGCCACTTGTAGAAAAGAAACAACCGAGAGCCACCACTGGTAGGACGGTCTTCCCCGTGCCACCGACGACAAAATCGCAACCATTTTCTAAATATGGCGAAGCGCAGAGGACGCAGAAGGAAGAACCTTTCGTTCCGAAAGGCATATTGGGTTCTTGGCAATACAATACAATATGGATCAATGTCATATTGCGTAATACAATACGCACCACTTGACAATACAATAATATTGCAAGGGTTCCATATTGCCAATATACGTATTGTTTATATTATTAGCAACACTGACGGATTGTGGACAACTTCACAACGTCTTCCCGATGATGTGGTGTCGGCGATGAATTCAATGAAGGGGTAATGTAGCACGGCTTAACACAGTAATAAGCTTTGAGTATCAAGGTGTTTTATTGTCGAGCTAGTTAAAGCAATACAACAGTGATTCCACTAATTCCTTCTTCCTTGCTCCAGCCAACAACCACAAGCCCCTTAGACCTTGAGATGAATATACCTAAACTTACTCTTGTGGACCTTACGCGTCCCATAAGCCCTGTAATTATTCCAGTTATACTCCTCAACAGTAACCATATCCCCATTAACAGCAGAAACCCAAGCAATATATCCCTTCTGCCCAGCATCCGTCTGAGCAATACACCCCGGCACAGGCTTATTATCAACCCTTACACCACTCGCCCTCGCAGCCTCATCCCACTGATACCCATGTCCCCATGCCTTCCCCTTGTACTTGTTGTGGAACTTGATGCCTAGGCGCTCATTCACCCGCCATGCCACGAAGCTGGTGCATTGGCACTTGAAGTAGAGCTACTTGTCCGCTGGGCTGTAGCTGTTCTTGTAGGGATAGTCGTTGACTCTAGGACCTGGGATTTTATTGTTCTTAGGAGGTTTGGGGACGTTGGTGCATTTGCCCTTTACGTAGCTGTCCTTTTCTGTCTTGATGTATTTATCGGCAACGTAGCAGCCGTCGGATGTCTTGTCCCAGATGGAATTTCCCTTGATATTATCACCCTCAGTCTGGCAGGTGATAGTGACATCGTGGCCTTTTTTGTAGGATTTCTTGATGGCGAAGGCCGTGCCTGGACCGGAGCGGCAGTTGAGGTTGTCGCTCGTCACGGGGTAGGAGTGAACTCCAGTGGAAAAGAATGCGAGCGCATAGGCGCAGAAAGTTGTCAGCTTCATTTTGAGAGGTATTTAAGGCATTATCTTGACTGCTGGTGATATTGAATATGAATGGGAACTTGATAGTTGCTTTACTTTATAGAAATTGGAACCAACACCAATCACCCTTCAGCTGAAGGAGAGTATAACGACAAACGACAGACGATCGAAATCAAAATGAAGACGGACAGATTGAAAAGCCCCAGTCTGTAAGACGGAGGAATTCATGGTTCCATTTGATTGACGGTCATCGGACCTTTCCTGGCAGCCTGCATATTGAGATTAAAGGACTTTCTCAATAAGGTTCCGGAACGAGACGGCATCCCCCGATAATCCCCAAATCAACAGTATTCTCGGCCTCAGAAACGACCCTTGCTGACTCTGTATTAGCTCTTTAATCAGCTCCCACGGAGGTATCTCAAAAGGGTGTCGGACCACTTTCCTCTTTAGTTGTTTTACCGCGGAGGATTATAGTCGATAAAAAAGACAGGGGTCGTGATAGTCTGCACAGCCTTGTGTGCATTAGGAAGGACGTCTGTTAATTGATCTGCATGTGATTAATTAGCACTGACACGACCGTATTTTCCAGTCAAGGGATTTCCTCGAGCACGTGGGCTATCTATCCGAGACTGTTGATATTGTCGGTGGTTAATGCTAAAGTCAATCAGCTGGCATCATTCATCCAAATCTTCCGACAGGCAAGGTTCTTAGTAATGTGTCATCTATTCAAAGTATGTATAGTTTTATATATGAATATAACGAAAAAAATACATTGCTCCCCATGGTTTTCGCCAAGTGAGAACTGAAATCACATCCTCATGGCAAATACAATGTTCAGTTTCAACAGCTCCATCAGAGCTCTGCTCTTGGTGCTCCTCACGGCTTACACTGTCTTTGCCAACGTCAACGACCCAGCCAAGAGTCAAACACCCTACCACAAAGGCTTCGCCCTATTCCACAGTTCCAACATGCGCAACGCAGACAAGCTTCCAAACGGCGTTGGTTTCCATTCCTTCAGAATCCCCGCTGCAGTTACTACAACTACCGGTCGCATCCTCGCATTCGCCGAAGGTCGGCGGCACAACAATCGAGACTACGGGGACGTCAATCTCGTTTACAAGCGCACCAAGACCACCAAGAGCCACGGTGATAGCCCCAGCGACTGGGATTCCCTCCGAGAGGTGGTCGGAAAAGGAGATGGCACTTGGGGAAACCCCACGCCTGTGGTTGACGGAAACACCATTTATTTGTTCCTAAGCTGGAACCACGGCGACTACAGCCAAAACGGCGGCGACACCCTCCCCAGTGGAAAGAAGACAAACAAGATCAACAAGTCTTGGGAGGGAAGACGCCATATCTTCCTAACCCAGAGCACCGACGACGGCAAGACTTGGTCTGAACCTGTGGACATGACGAAGCAGCTCACGCCTGACGGATGGTCATGGGATGCCGTTGGCCCTGGAATCGGCATTACCCTCTCTTCTGGTGAGCTCGTCGTTCCCGCTCAAGGAAGAAACATCATCGGCCGTGGCAAGCCCGGTAAGCGCACATGGTCCTACCAATCCCTCAAAGGCGCCGGCTCCGAAGGCACAATCGCCCAAACTCCAGACGGAAGACTCTACCGTAACGACCGTGCCTCTGCCGAAGACGACTACCGTAAAGTCGCCCGAGGCTCTCTGTCTGCATTCGGCCTCTTCGTCCTCGACAAGGGCCTCCCAGACCCCGCCTGCGAAGCATCCACCCTCCTCTACAACAAAAAGGACGCTAACGGCCCAGCGCGCACGCTCTTCATAAACTCTGCGCACAAGAGCAGCCGGAGACGCATGCGCGTACGGATCAGCTACGACGGTGATGCGAAAAAGTTCAACTACGGGAGGAAGCTCTCTGATGCTCCCATCTCTGGTGTTGGGTTTGAGGGCGGCTACTCGAGTTTAACCAAGACGGTGGATCGTAAGGTTAGTACTTTGGTTGAGACGGACTTTTACCAGGCTGGCGGGTCGGAGAAGGATCATAGGGCGATTGTGTAGAGGAGATTCAATTTAAGTTGGATTTTGAATGGTCCAAATAATTAGAATAAATTGGACGCGGTTGTAATGGAGAAAGGATCTCTGTGGGTTGAACCACTAGGCGGATGCTTGGTTCAGCATCGAGTCTTGTTTATCTCTTCTGCTGTTTATTTTAATTATTTTCTTCAGAACCAAGCCTGAGCTTCTTAAAGATAGTATTACTACGTCTCGTTTATGCGCAACTCTCCGCCTGAAGGCTTCATATTGACACTCGCACCGGCGCTGAACAACCACATTAGCCACAACATGGCTTGACCAATCATGCCTTTGGAATTCAACCACGCAATTTGACGTAGCATTCAGCAAGCAAGTTAGCCGTTAAGACGGTCAAGCTCAAGAATCAGCCCGTTCAGCATGTCATACTCGAGTACGGAGGCAGGGCCCAAAAGTCTTTGCCCAAGTTGATCAACGCCACATCCTGTAACCCTTGTCATGTACTTGCCGTTACAACAAGCTTCAATCTCTTGCAGAAGGCCTCCGCCTATTGCCCCTGTAGCATCAGGGGTCGCAGGGAAAGCTTATCTTCTAGCTGCTCACTAGGGTCTGCTATTGCCCCTTAACGTTTAGTGGTATCGAATTGGGTCGAAGTACTCCTTGTATTTATCCTAGTTGTGGCGCTGTCGTTGCTTTTTCCTGGGCAACAACTTTTGGGCCCTGCCTCCGTATTCCTTGCACATTCAACGCCTCAATGAATGCATGTCTCTAAGCCCAAGGCCCGTCCATTTATGTCAGACGGACATTTCCGCAAACAACGGATGTACCCGCCGTTTCGCCATTCGAAACGAATCTACATCCAGATTCGGCCCGTCGCAGAGAACCAAAGTCCCCAGTCTTCAGCTTGCAGAATCGGGGCAAATCTCCGATATGTTTCACCAATCCCCACATCCGCAGGGATCCCATTCAGGCAATTGAGCAGCGTCCAAATCCGGCAGATTGGGATTTCCTCCGTAAGTCAAGAATTAATTTATTAATCGGCATAAAAGTTTCCCCGTCTTATTGTGTAAGAAGGAGTCTAGAATGCCGGCAGTTGTGTTCTTCAGCTGCTCAAAGAGCAAGGCGTTTTGGGGAGGTATGACGGATGGTTTCCAAGGGTCCAGATGGAAATGAGGCATAAAGGTTCATTTAAGTTACTCCTTTCAATCTTGCACGACATTGAGTTTTGAGTACATAAAGGGTTTCGTCTTGGCCTCTTGAGCTTGAACTGATTCCCATCAACCTCCTTTAACCCTGTTCAACTTCCCCTTTACAGAACATCGCCCACCATGAAGTTCACTCTCTTTGCCCTCTCTACCCTCGTGGCCTCCCTCGCGACCGCATACCCCATCACCGGCGATGACGTCAAGTGCCGCTCCGGCCCAGGCACCAGCTACGCGGTCAAGAAGGTATTGAAGAAGGGCACCGACGTCACCATCACCTGCCAAACCGAGGGCACAAACATCAGCGGGAATACCATCTGGGATAAGATCTCGGATGGCTGCTACGTCTCGGACTACTACGTCAAGACGGGCTCCAATGGATACGTCAAGCCCAAGTGCGGCGGAGGTTGCTCTGCGCCGTCTTCTAACCAGGCTACTGTAGACCTGATTGGCGAGTTTGAGGGTTTCGTTCCTCATATCTGTCAGTAATCTCTTGCTCTTGGGAGTGTCAGGAGTACTAACGAGTCAAGACAGACAAGGACGCTGCTGGCTATCCTACCGTAGGCTACGGTCATCTCTGCAAGAACTCCAAGTGCACTGATGTCAAATACCCAATCCCCCTGTCAAAGGCCAACGGCAAGAAGCTTCTCGCGGATGACATGAGAGTAAGTCCATCTTCAACATCTCAAACGACCAGTTCTAACACTATGGCAGAAGTTCGAGAAATGCATCCCCAAAATGGTTAACAGCAAAGTCACCCTCAACAAGAACCAGTTCGGCGCCCTGGTCAGCTGGTCCTTTAACGTCGGCTGCGGCGCCGCCGAGGGATCGCAGCTCATCAAGCGTCTCAACAAGGGCGAGAAGCCCAACACTGTGATTTCTGGGGAGCTGCCCAAGTGGGTTTACGCGGGCAAGAGGAAGCTGCCGGGCCTTGTTCGTCGGCGTAACGCTGAGATTGCCTTGGCTAAGAAGGCGACGAGCGAGAAGGCTCTTCCTGTGAAGTGCTAGATGGTTTCTTCCTTGGGGCATCTGCTGTACGGTTTGAGTTTGTTGGGGAGGGCTCTTGGTCTATGGTTGGTAACTCTGAGGGAACAGTGTGCTCTGCAGTCAAGCAGTCGGCCTATGCTCACGTAGTCAAGGCTCTTCCCATTAGGCAAGTTTAGTTTCATGAATGTATATATATATCAACCTTTCAAAGAAGAAGAAAATTTTGTGGGATATCCAACGTCAATAAATAATCGGGTTACCTGTCGGACTTTCATCGGACGTATGGTGGGTAGCAAACAGTGCTTAGTCAATCCATTTAATGTCTCCCTATCGATACTATACCTTTTCGCTGGACGCCAAGCGGCGAATGATAAACTCTTAACACCGCAGAATGTCAGTACAGAGGTAGACCAAGGACGTATATGTTTCGGACCGAAAGCCCTGGCTCCTGGGCGAGGCAGGGTCCGAAACGGAGGCCATTCCCGTAATGGTGAGCTAGGCCGCGCTGCTGCCCGCGCAGCTATCAAGCGACGACACTTGACCATTCCCGACCGGGACAACAGTAATTTAACATTAAAAGTCAAATAAGGCCATGTGCAAGGTTTTTTGCAACGCAATCCCTCCTCTTCATTATATTCCCTCTTCTCCAAATTTCAATCCCTCGCGCAGAACACAGTCGCCTACCAACCGTGCCAACCAAATGAGCCCGAGATGACAGCCCCGAAGAAGCCTCGGCGACATTCCGGAAGCCAAAGTGACGGATCAAGACCTGCACGACATCCTGGGCGTCATCAAAAGAACAAGCAGAGCGCGGACAAAGAAAACCCTAAGACCGACAACCTCGCCGGAACTTCCCTTCCGCCGCTTGGCCCGTCACGCACGCTTCAGCGGCTCCAAGAACATAATGTTGAGACTGTATGACAAAGAAGGCCCGATACGCTGGTGGCTGGGATGTGGATACTACGTAGTTTGGCGGAGCTGTGTTCCTCAGACATAAAGCGCTTAGACCTTAATAATCCCAATCCACCTTTTGTCTTATCACATAATTACGCGGCGTTCCCCCGAGATGCCAGAACCACACGTTCTGGGAAATGCCATGTCAAAACTCACCGAGGAGCAGCGAAATGACCCTGCAACGTGTGTCATCGCTGATCGGCCCGGGTTCGCTCGCGTGCGCGCAACAGGCATTCCGTGGCATGATCGAACTGCTTGGAACGCTCTCGGGAACGCCAACTTTCTTCCGTCTACCAGGCTGCAGGGAGTTCCAAGAGATCTACTTAGCGAAGCTCAATAGACCACTTGTGGTGGGGGATTGTGGCAGCTGGGTCAGAGATGCCGTCACTGGGAAGCTATTTGGGCATGTCATTGCAGGAAGCCCGAAGACTGGCCTGGCTATGATAATGCCGGCACATGGAGTTTTCCGTCACGCTTGGGAAGCTTTGTCATCTGACTCTCTGCGTTATTCAGCAGCCTCTCCTGCAGACGAGTCTATTGGCGGAACTGCCGTAAGAGGTGATGAAGTGAACCGGACGCCACCCCCTATTCCTCACTCTCAACTCAACGATCAGAGGGTAGAGCAGGATACTGAGGAGGGTTTTCTGAAGCGCCAATCAGATGAGCCCGTACGAATCGAGCTTGCTGAACCGGCAGTGGACGCCTCACCTCAAGATCACCGTATAGGCAAGGACAATAACGGCGGCGGCAAGAAACGGTCTGGCGATGGATTTTCGGACAAGGAAC
This sequence comes from Ilyonectria robusta, assembly GCF_021365365.1. Lineage (NCBI taxonomy): Eukaryota > Fungi > Ascomycota > Sordariomycetes > Hypocreales > Nectriaceae > Ilyonectria > Ilyonectria robusta. The sequence goes on from NW_025764566.1 coordinate 22,039, forward strand.
ACACCAAAAAGACAAAGCATGGCACACCAACTGTAACGCGCCTTTTGGCTTGTCCGTTTTACAAGTACAATGCCATTCAGCACTGTAAATGTGGAACATATCGATTCCGCTCTGTCGCCGACGTACGCCAGCATATCAAACGATCCGTTCACCTGCAGCAGCCGTCGCATTGCCCTATCTGTAAGATTAAATTTACCGACATCACTAACACTGACTTGCAACACCAACGCGATGCCTACGTACGAACATGCTCCTGCCGCCAGAATAATACTGCAATTACTGGTATCACCCCCGATCAGGCTGAACGCATCTCTATCACTCAACCACGCAACCAGCCGATAGAAGAGACCTGGTTCAAGATCTGGCACATCCTGTTCCCCAACAACAACCCGCCCGACTCGCCCTATCAAGAGGCTGGCCTCGGAGGGTTAATGCGAACCCTAACCGCCAGGTATTTAGAAAGGTCACCAAGAGACAGGCTCCCACCAGATGCCATTTCCCATGTTGACATCATTCTCAATCACTTTGTGAGTTTTGTCTCTAATATGCCAGTAACCGACCTTGGAACCCCACCGCAATATAACCAGGGAACAACGGCAACTCCACAATCAACTAGAACCAGCTCAATTGCACCCCCAATTCAGGCAGCCCCAATTGGAACAGCGGTCGAGTCCATCGATATAGACGATTGGGACCACGTATTTCTGGAATTTAATCCTCAGCACAGAGATCAAAACCAGGCTCTCCACCCGGCTTCAGGTCAATTTCAACATCAATACCCGATACCGGAGACAACACAGCATCCAGCTCCAGGGTCACCATCTGATGCACTGGAGCAACATTATGCTGAAATGGGACAGGATGAATCATCTTTCTTGGAGGCTTTTCCACATGGATCCGCGGAATTAGGGTTAGGGTTGATTTATGACCTGCCAGTGTCAGACGGAGGAGATGAGCAAGGAAACCCTATTCTGAACAGGCATATGGATTCGGGTCTAGACAGTTCCTTCGGAACCTAGACTAGGAATGTATCCACAGACTAGGAAGGTGCCCACAAGTCTAGGAATGTGTCCCTTCGAACCTAATAGCCGAGACAACCTAATCCGGCATCCTGATCCGTCAGATCTGACGTCTGAATCAGCAGGATCTCTAGGGATAAAATAGCTAGCCTTCCTCCCTACATCCTTATGACACCTCCCATTTTCAGTGAAAGTGGACTTTTACGCGTCGTGATTGGCCCAGCACCCTTGTATTCCCCTTTCACTTGAAAGAGGATGTTCGATATTGCAGCCCTTGCCCGTTTTTCGTGACAAAGTGGGCACTCAGCACCCTGATTGGTCGCTTCCCTTGTACCCCTGTGCTTTGGCATAGCAGCTCAACAACTCTCCCCTGTAAAAATTCTTTGTTCCCCGCAGCTGTTAGCAGTCTGGGCATTTTTCAGGCCACCCGACCACGCTTTTGCCTTCAGGACCCCATCGGGGCCTTAACAGGGACAGAGAAAGACCTTAGGAGAGTTCGTCTTCGACACTCAGCCGGACCTCACGACTACCTTCAGAACCAAGGCAGACCGAGGTATTGGAGGGCGCGCAAGACCCTCCAAACAACGACGCTAGTCGCGGAGGTTTTTCTCCCTGAAGGCAAGCTGCACGCCAGCCTGTCGTTCCTTCTGAGGGTTTTTTTCCCTACTGCCACACCCTTAGTCAATTCTATCGCTTGGTTACTGGAGAATAGAACTGTGTTAGCTTCTCTGGCAAGGGACGTGAGAGAATTCTGACTAGTTGAAAACCATGGGTTTGACCACCCGCGCCTGCACATCCCGCTGACGGGTAACGGGCTTGACACAGAGCGCCTTTGAGCCGATGCCATGCTAGATGAGCTGGAGGAGATGCAGTTGCAGGAGATGCTTGTGTTGACATGCTTAGCGACACCTATGGTAGAGGAGGGCTACGGATAGGAAAGCTGCCCCTCAGGGTTCGAGTTCAGCTCCCCTTGGGGTCGAGGGTCTGAGTCCAGCTCCTCTTGGAACCAGAGGCCTTGCAAGAGGACCGGTGGAGCCGTGAGGCGGCAGCAACTTCGAATAGCTCAGCTCAACACGTCCTGTGCCCCAAAAGAGGGCCTGTCCGGACGGAAAATATACATCACATCACATCCGAGCTGGTCATGACAAGGGGATCAGACCAATCAGAGGTCTCGTTAGTGGCGATACCTTATCCTATCCTATCTTCCGCCTAAGGAGTAAGTAGACTCATAATAAGACCTTAACAGTTACGCTCTTGAGACCCCCTACAGCAGGCGATAACTGTTAGAGGCATAACACTGGGGCGGGGTACGGCTTGGAGGTCCTTACGTATGCACTGAGGAGAGAGCGACATCGGTTACTGTCGGATTATCCGAATTGACTAAAAAGAGGATCTTCGGTTAATTACTAACCTGAAGTGGCCAAAAATAGGTCCTTGGATCGTGTAATATTGACAAAGTTGTGATAATGCAAATAGGCGCAATTGATCAATTGATGTGAGCTGATGTATCTGTGCCTTGCTTGACCAGCCTCCTGTGATTTCCGCAGCCTAGCCCGGGCGGGCCGGATTTACTTTATTCCCCTCACAGTTACCAAGATCACGTGACCCTTGTGTAGTCCTGGTGATGTGAGTATTATCATCCACGTTGGGATCTTTAACTCCACCATCAACATCAAGACCACTCCGCGCAGATGTCGGCGCAAACCCCAGTGACGATAACAACGGCAACTGCGATAAACTCAGTAGGGCCTGGAGGTCTAACACTCTCCCTCAAGCGGCGTCGTCCTGCACCAGCGCCTTAAGCAAACTGTCACGGTGCAGGTTGGGACCAGGCGGTTACAACTGGCAGAACCATAACATACCCACTTTTCTTCTCCAATCAGGGATAGATTACTTGGATCACTACTGTAATCCTTACGATCTATTATAGAGGATTACTTAGATTACTACTATAATCCTTGTAATCCCTATAGTATATATATATATTTATTTAGCACTTTTATAGATAGATAGCCTTACTAGCTATAAATATACTTAGTTATATTAAATTTACTATTCTACTATTACTAAATTATAATCTATATTACTTACTATAATATTCTAATTTACTTAATTATATATCTTATACCCAGTATAAGGGGCGAGCCCTGAATTTGTCCAACAATAGGGTTCTTATATTTAGAAGTATCTTAAGCTAAAGAGAAAGAGAGAGAGAGAGGAGACCTCGCTAAGAGGTTGCAGTGAAAACTCTACTCGCTAGCTGCACCCTCGGGTTATTATACTCCCGGCCCGGACTTACACCCGGGCCTTCACTTCAGGCTCAGCCTATAACATATCCCCCCCCCTTTGGGCTCCCAATTATCTCAAACGGGCCGGGTAAACGCTACTTATTAGCAGCGGGTCCCCCCAACAGCCCAATTAGGCAAGGCGGCAAGCCACTCTTCCCAATTGGAAAACCCAGATCTCACCTCTAACGGCTATATAACTCGGTTGTAGCAGGCGTTGCATACATTGTCCCGGCGTATTCGGTGTATATCGTAGTGTAGTTGAAAGGCGTCCTTAAATGCGGCTTGTGGTTGGCTGCAGCAGGCGCTATGCCCGATTGGGAAATGTGTTTTAAGCCTATTTCCAATCTGGTTAGCTACCTTACCTTAATACAGCCGGCGCCTATAATTATAGCAGCTTATAAGTACTTTATTGCTATAGCTATAGTTATATATTGCTATACTCTTAATAGCTTTATAAAATCAGTATTATTATAATTATTATTTTCTTATAATAGAGGTCTTTTAAGATAATAAAAAAATACTAATATTACTAACTATATTTAATATTATTAAGTCTTAGTATTATAGCTACTTAAATTTTACTTTTTTAGGCCTTAAAAAAGATTTTTTTCTTTTTTTAATCTTATTATAATTAATATAAATTTCTTCTTTTTAATATTCTTTACTTCTACTATAAAGCTACTACTAATCTCTTAAGTAAAAACCTATTTCTATATTACCTCTTTTATTTTCTCTATAAATATAATATAAGTATCTAATTTACTATTTAATAAGTCTAGATTACTATTAATTTATTATATAATATTATTAATTATAAGAAATATTTAGCTAATATTATAGCCTAGTATTTTAATTATTTTATTTAATATAAGAATATTAATATTACTACTCCCCTTCTAATTTTTTATAAAATTAAACTTAAATATAAATTTATTATAATAACCTAGCTTAATACTTACTAACCTTCTATAATCTTATTTAATAAATATACTTACTATATAAATAATAATAAACTATATTCT
>NW_025764567.1:0-25385 GCF_021365365.1 Ilyonectria robusta
TGTGATTCAAGTCCTGGATAGCATGGCGAGGAAGATCCTTGGGAAACATTGGTCCTAGGCCATCTGCAATGATCTGGACGAAACACTCGGGGAGAATTCGTAATGGGACATCGTCGCTATTCCCGTAGAAAAGACACATCGAATGGTAGTCCCACTCGCGCCACACCTGGGTCATATAGGAATGAGGTGCGCCAGGTATGGTCTCTATGCCGGTTGTTAGTCTAGTATTCCCAGTCCACGATCCAAGTAGCAGAGGAGCCAACGTACTACGGAGCTCGTTGAGCATGTCGTTTTGATGCTTGAAAAAGGGTGATACCCACTGAACTGAGTCTGTTTTCGTTTTCTTGAACATGGCTTCATCGACGATGCGCCAGATCCTAGCAGCGAAGAGATTGACGCTGCCATGTTCCGTCCCAATAAGCCTTTGAGCATCTGGGCACATTCGAATGAACTCTCCCTGAGTAGACTCATCGAGATCATCCCAAGCCACGTTCCGCAAGTGTTGCGAGCAAAACGCGATGATGTCTTCAGTGGTCATTACCCACTCAGGGTTGAGGCAATCGGGTTGAGCACGTGCCGTTACCACCAGACGCGGCGGTTTCGTTTTAAAATCGTACGTCTTTAGGAAGGGTGATATGCTGTCGGTCGGAGGTTCATCCATCTTGGCCTAAAGATTTGTATTAGACGTTGCCTTGCCCCCAATCCGAAGCCATAGCGTGAAAGACTTACGTTGTCAGCCGGTAGTTCGTCGGCAGCTGGCTCTCTGTCGGCTACAAATGCGTCATGCAAGCCGGACTCTGATGCAGTTGGTGACCCAGGGTTATCGGGATCCTCAGTCAGACGAAACGTGGTAAAGCCAAAGTTCCGCTGGTACTCGGTCAAACGCCGAGAGGTGCGAGGCATTGGTGTGGTCGCAAAGTACGAATGCCAGTGAGGGAATGGGAAGAAAGACGGTCGGTCCTTGGGAGAGAAAAGGAGGATCAGACTTGTGGCAGTCTCGACGGCCTGGGTCACGAAAATGGTTAAGACAAGTGGCCAAACGGGCTCCTCGTTGTGCAACGAAAGGTCCTTTGTTATATTTCCGAAGCGGTGGCAGATTACTTCTGAATGTAGCACGTAATGTGTGCCAAATCATTGGAGTATCTAAGCGAGGGTTTCCCATTGTGCAACAGTTGATCCCTGTCTATCAACGGCCCTTCATTCTATTTCCATTCAACCCGTAGATTAGTTCCCAATGTCGCACGTATCGGCTTTCCCGTTCTAGTCCTCCCTCGCGAGTTTGAGTTGCGCAAGCGAGTCTTAGTGGGCGCGACACGGCCGTGCTTGTTTCGTGGCTTGGTGGCGAAGCGATCGATGCCTCCAGTTGAAAGAAAATGGATGTCACGCGTACAACGCCACCCTCCCAAGTTTCCTATTGTCTTGTCCATTCGTACCAGAGTCATGATTTTGGAGCTGCCCATTCTCTTTGTCTCACGTAGTACGTGCTACCAGCCGCTGGTTTCACCATCCTCGTATTCCACCCTGATGTTCCACCATATTCCACCACATTCCACTGATATCCCGCCCTGATGTTCCACTCTATTGATCGGTGAAGAGTCGACGTGGCAGACTGCTTGTTTGTCTCCGGGAGACAACGCCCAGGAGGCTATAGAAGATGCTTATTGTCTGCCACCCCAGGTTGTCCCTACTTCGTTAGCCGAGGCAGTCAAGCAGTTTTCCACTGCTAATGCGTTCTGCGGCCTCGCACGATTGCATGGAGACCTTAGAGGGGCGGGTTTAGGTGATGCCACAAAAGTCGGCACATCCATCTCCCGATCCCGCGCTCGCCTTCATACGACAACAGGCAGTACAGCATCTGTGTAGCCAAGCTGTATCATGGGGGGTTTCACAGATCCTTCCCCGACCGCCGACCATGCATGCTGCCTTCAAATCCCGAGTCAAAGCGCTCCCGGCGCTGGGCAGTGCCTTACCGGTAACGGAATTCGACACAGCAGCCAGTTGCGCCACCAGCAGCCCCGACGAGAAACCTGCATGTTGAAGTCGGTCACTCGAAGCAATTTCCCAAGTAGAAAACGAGAAACGATAGGTACGGCCAAAAGACAGCCGCCGTGAGTAAGTAGCAGGTCATTATTGCTTGGATTGGTTCGATATAAAGGGGTACCTATTCCTTACCCATAGCCGTCTCGTCTACTTCTCCTCGCAAGCCTCACTTTCGAGACATCATTTCCTACCTACCGGACTACGCTGCTAAATCTTTCATCTCGCAATTGACTCCTCTGTCTCTCCTTGTGTTCCACCCTTTGCACCATGGTTCCACCATCCATCACCCAACCTAGTGGCAGCAACTGCACGCCAGTGTTTGTCGGAATCGATTTTGGCACCACGTGAGTTTTCTTGTTCGTCGATCAGTTATTGTCAGTAGACTGACATTTGTCCAACCAGTTTCTCCGGACTGGCATATAACATTGGCGAGTCGTCCGAGCAAACCAATTTCGTGGATTGGGGATCCGACCATCCCTCACCCAAGTTTCCCACCAAGGTAACCATTTCCAACGAGACCATTCTTTGCGGTGCTCAAATTCCAGATGGAGAGGAATCAATTCAATGGTTCAAATTGGCTCTCCTGCACTCTGATGACCTCGACGACGAGATTGAACAGTCTCCGCTCTTTCAAGAACATGAGGCATTCCGGAAGAAACTCAAGCTGAAAGCGTACGAGGTGGTGAAGCACCTCTTTGATTACATGTGGGCGAAGTTCTTAGACGCGCTGCACTCTACAAGCCCTAGGGGAACTTATTCGTTCCACCTTACCATTGCCGTGCCAGCCAACTGGCCTCAGTACATATTCGATGCTATTGAGAAGGCCATCGTCGAGTCTGGTATTCGTCGACAGATCCACGGACTAGTCAGCTTTGTGTCTGAGCCTGAAGCGACCATCCTTACTGCCGCCGCAGAACCCGCCATAATACTAGTAAGTCTGTGTTTTGCCAAGTTAGGCCCTTCCCTACTGAGATCTCTTGGGATAGGATGGCAGTATACTGGAAAATGTTTCGGTCCTGAAGTTTCAGAAGGGTGATATTATTATCGTTTGCGACTGTGGTGGAGGGACAGTGGTAAGCTTAAGCATTCTCTCACATACCATCCCATGCTCTAACCTTTATCGCAATAGGATATAGGGGGATATAAAATTTCCCACCTGACCCCTACCACCATGACTGAGTGCATCAGAGGAACATGCCGATTGAACGGCGCCATCAGGTTGGACGATAGGTTCATGGATCTCTTAGACACCAAAGCCAAAGATGTCCATACTCACAGGGGATTCGATTCCGGTAAGCGGGAGTACTTCCGCCAGTTCGCCGACATGTTCTGGGAGAAGGACATGAAACGGAACTTCGGATCAGACAAGACTGTCTGGACCTACCCTGTGCCCGGGCAGTGGCTCGCGAGTAACGCCGCGCGTCGAGGGGAGTATCCTACGCTTACGTTCACTCTGTATGAAACCCTGCGAATCCTCGTTACTGAAGATTTTGCGTTCCAAACTCTCGCTGGTCTCCGAAATCTAGCTAAGACCTGGCAGCGAGGATCTGAATTCCGTTTTCGAGCCCGCGATACAAATCGCCCAGCTCGTTGAAGAGCAGATCAATCTGGTTCTTGAACAGACCGAAACGGCACCGACGGTATGAATCCATCTCTTCTATTTCAACACTTGTTCTGCGCTAACTCTTGATGTCCTCGAAAAGTACGTCCTTATTTCTGGTGGCTTTGGCCTAAACAAATACCTTCGACGGATAATCCAGAAAAGGGTGAACGAAGTCTCGGAGAGAATCAACCACAGAGTGCGCGTAGCGGCTCTCCCGGGTGACAGAAGGTAAGAGATTCCCCCCCATTTTCTACGAATCTAGTTGCTAATTCACATATCAGTAGCAGTGCAGTGTCCAAGGGGGCTGTGAAGAAATGCATGCTGAAATTCGCTGCGCAATCGGAACTTAGAGACTCAATTCCACGAGTGGTCGAACATGTAGCCCCGGCGACCTACGGCATCCTATCCAAAGTCGAGCACGGATCATACGAGTGGTTTGTTTCTGAGGTTGGAAGACCTAAATCTCAAGCAGTCGGACATAAATGCTGATTGATCACGCTTCATAGGGCCAAGTCCTCAGCGTCGCCCATCCTCCAGTGTTGAATCTAGATGCCAGCTCATTTGACATCTTTTCTGAATCGGGTGTGGAATTTGGGCTCTCTCTGGAAGTCTTCCGGAAGTCAGAATATGGCGATGCGCATTTGTATTCCACTGTGAAGTGGAAACCGGATCGGGGCATTGAGGTGTTGGGTGCAGGAGGTGGATCAATCCAGCTCCGCCCTTGGATGGATGGAGACAAGCTGAAGATAAGTATTACCTATCGAAACATCTTACAAGGTGAGGATAGAGTTACTATTAGATATATAGAAAATTGGTGAGATTATTGAGTGAGGGAGTGAGCAGAGGACACTAAGAACACACACAACCCACCCAGAGGCAGAGCTGTGATGACCGCGGTAGTGTTGTGTCGGAAAGGTCGGATAGGGTCAGGTTTGGGGTCCCGTTGATGACTTGTCTGTGAATGTTACCAGTAGGCCTTGCAGTGCTTGCATGATGCCGTTTCCGGCAGAACCCAGTATCGAACCTTGGTGAGCGAGGCCTTGTTAGAGTAGACGAGATTTGGGTCGTGAGACTGAGCTTGAGATTTGACCTACCAGCTATAAGGAGCACGGGCTCCTTGCTTGCAGCCACACAAACCACCCCGGCAGTGAGTGCTAACAGGCTGGAGCGTATCACCCATACGTCCAAATATAGCGGCCGCGATCCAGTTTTCCATTCAAGGATCTGCGTGATGCTTGCTAGAGCAACCAGCATGCATAGGGTGACCAGAGACTTCACACCTAGGATATATCCTGCAGTAGAGATGGACCAGTCTAGCAGTTTGGACGTATACTGTATGAACAAACCACCCGTCATGCGAGAGAATGCAGATAAGAAGATGATGGACAAGCACAGCGTCATCTCCCTAGGGATGGTGAATGGATTTAGGCTCTGGAAAGCTTGCTTTAAGTCGCCGAACCACCGCCGGGCTAGGGAGATAAGCACTTGGCTCTAGTTAGAGGCATTATTAGTTAGGAATAGTTGATACGCAGTATGGATGTGTTGGGTTAATAGTAATAATACCTTGGTGGACTGATCTAGGGCTCCCTGACCAGTTGCTTGACCCTTGGAAGTGTCTGACTTTTTGCGGGATACTAGAGTCTCTGGCATTGCAAGTATCAGAGGAAATGAGAGGCAGATGATGGGAGCACTGAATTTGAATGGTAGCCAAAGGTCCTTGGATAGGAGCCACGATCCAACGGGGGCCGCTATAATGTCGGTTGCTAAGAGGCCCGCACCAACAAGATAAAATATTGTGGTTCTCATATTCTCAGGAGCCACATCGGCGATGACGGTGGCCATGATGGCGAATAGCACCCGGGATCCACCACCGACGGCGAGGAAGACTGGCGAGAGCAGAACGAGGTGGGTGGGGAAAGTCTGGTGGAAATAGCAGACGAGGATGACCCAGAAGTACGCCGTGACCTGGCCCAGCATGCCCAGGAACGCCACAGGCTTGCGGCCAATTCTGTCGGCAAGGTGACCATATGGAATGGTAAGTATCAGACCTACGAAACCAACACGTCGGCTTTGGCACTCTGCGAATAGAGGTCTCAGTTAGGTCAGGTCTCACCGGGCACGGTCATCAACAACGACTTGACAGCCCTCATGTAGGCCAAATCAACTTGAATCTCGTTGAGCTTGCAGAGCCTTTCGTCCACGTAGGAGCGCGGCAGCGGGCCAATGACGGACGGGTCATGCTCGAGGTAGTAGTCTCTGCAGATAGCCATCTCAAGCAGCCGCACCTCGGGGGTGTCGACCAGGGAACCGCCCAAGTCAGCGACAAACGATAGAGCGAAGATGAAGAACAGGGCGTAGGGATACAGCGGCGACTTCAATTCAGTGCTCGATACCGCATCGCCGGCGGCCCCGCTGACAGCATCGGCGGATGAGGATGAGGTAGACTGATGTTGTGCCAGAAGCGGTGCGGTTTCGTCGACCGTTTGCGAGGCATCGTCGCGCGGCTCCATGCTGAAGTCTACGTACGGAGAAGGGTAGGTCCTGTTTGGGTCGTTTCGGACGGGCTGACATTGGATTAATCGGAGCCACGTGACCAGGACGACCGGGCCCATTTCCTATACAACCAGCCGCCAGCGAAGAGTCTCACAGCCTGATAACAATGACCCCTCAACAATTCCTTGCTCCGAGTTCAAGACAAGCAGTGTGCATGCTGAAGATGGCCCACAGTCGAGACTTGTACGTGGGAGACTGGAAACTCAAGGGGCATTTGCTCGAAAACGAACGGTTGCTGGTGCAGGTCGAGGTTCGCAGCTCTATATGGGTCAACATCGTCGTCGTCGAACAACAATCGGCATGCACTCCTCAATCATCTGAAGAAAGCTGGAGGACTCTGCTGTTTGACTGGTTCCTTGGCCGAAACCAACAGCCTGCACCAGACGCCAAGGCAAGCGAGACGCTCCTGCTCGAGATTCTCAGGTCGTGCGACGTGCGCTACCAGGATGTGCTCCCGCAGTTTGGCAACACTCTGTTCTTGGCCGACGTTGACACCCATGGCCGGCCTACCGTGATCGAAGAGGCAGATGCGACCATTATTGACGCCCTGCCTACGGCGGAAGTTCTCTTCGGCAACAAGGCCGTCTCGCTGCCAATCATCCCGAAATCCGAGCTCCGCGTTCAGGCTGTCAACGGCACCTTCTTCCTCCCCCAAACAAGGCCCGTCTCGTACCATGGGAAGACTCTCGTGGCCAAGGGCCCGGCATCCGCCGCCAGGACCCTCGATGACCTCAGGGACGCCGTGAATCTCTCGTCGCTACAGTCGGGCCGTCCGCATCCGAATATCCTCCCACCGCCGACCGCTCTCGTGCGGCTCTCCGACGACGACGAAAGGATATGTGGCTTCCTCATCCCGTTCTACGAGAATGGGAACCTTGATTCTTATGCGCGGAAACTCCGCCGTGCCGACGAGCTCACTCCCGATATCCTTTGGGCTTGGTTTCGCCAGCTCCTTTCGGCCACCAAGTTTCTTATCGATGCTGAGACATGGCATGGGGACATCAAGCCCGACAACATTGTCGTCGACTCGTCGGGGGCAATCGTGCTGATCGACATGGCCAGAAAATATACCACCACTTCCATCGCGAGCCCGGAGGTGATGAAAGGCAAGGAAGACCCAAATCCAACCCTGTCCCGCGCGTTTTCCTTGCTTCCTAGTCGTGGACCCTGAGGCTGATGGCAATGCTAATGCTGGGTGTGTAGCGGCTAAAGAACGTGGCAGCCTCGAAGTGCCAGCTGACTGGCCTATGGAGGCCATTGAGAAGTCTGAAGTCTACTCGATTGGGAGGACTATTTTCTTCATCTCGGAAGGCATTGCAATGGAGGACATCTATAACAATCCGAGGAGCCCCCAGGCGTCCCAGACGTCCTTTACCGACACAAGCTCGACGCCTGCCGATCTCAGGGACCTCATCCTGGCTTGTGTCAAGGACGACCTAGTTCAACGTCCTAGCTTGGACGATCTATCGAGCTTGGTGCTAACTACGGGACGTAGCCCTACGGAGGTTGACGCTTGAAGTAATGTTAGCTCCGACCCACACAGACAGGGGGGTCAGACCGGTCACTTATATGCGACCAGTCCAACTGGGGCACGGGGCATCGCTCCTGGAGTCAATCAGCTCAACTTGGGCTTCACCAAGCAAAACCAATGCTGAAAGGGTACGCCGCTGATGCGCCAGCTTCCCGAGATTGGAGAATTAAGCTCCATGATGCAATGCTACCTGTCCGCCCATACCCTCGAGTCCTTCCAAATTTCATGAATTCTCCTTTCGAGGAATAAACTCCGGATTTTACTTCTTCCACTGAAACCTGCAGCACCTGCTCAAATGCGACTGTGGACAGTGGCCTGCGACCGCGACCTCCCCCATTTTCCCGAAATCCTCCTTGACATCCGCTCTCAAGTCGTTCGCCCAGGCGTTCCAATCTTTCCGGATTTCTAGGGGAGGTGACCACTCTCACGTGCATACAACGTTACTGGAATGAGGTTATCGCATCAACAGCATGCGACGTGGCAGAGCCCAATTCGCATCATTAATTGGCGGGGCTGTTAAACCAGATGTTTGTAGACCTGGAGAACTGGTCACACCTACGCATAAGACGTTGAGTGGCCCTAGAGAGCGCACGCGGCGGGGTTTCAAAGATGGCGCTAAGGAGTGTTAACAAATACAGCCATTATACTGTATTTGTCTATTGTGACATAAGTATAGCGCAACTGAAACCATCCGTCCTAACAAAACTTACATATTCAACAGCAACCTAATTTTGTAGCTTTACAATGGGCTATCTGGCTGATTGCCAAGAAGCATGACTGTCTGAGAGATAATGAAGTGTGTGTTATCTCAGTGGCGAACCTCAAACTAACAAGTTAAGAGATACCAACCCTGCCACTACAGATAGGCAGAGTATCAGGTAACTTCTATCCAATACCTGTAGGGTAGGTTAGGCTGGGATGGTATCGTCCTAAGCGAAGCCGTTAAGATACCAATTACGCTAATCTCTTTAAGAATTACAGCCAAACTAATGAGATTATAACCACTGGCTTGATTAGAGCTTCTGTTTGGTATCGATTCCATCATAGTCTGAGATATAATAGCAGATTGTTGTATCCAGTCGAGTAATGTATATCGTACCAATTATGGCCCCCAGTTCCTGCGTCAACGTGGTTCGATTACGTGACTACGTTCCATCCCAAAGCGCAGATTAAGTTAATTACAGTCCGCCTGAAAAGCTATCTATCGTTCTTATTAAAGATAGGAGCCCACAGAAGGCAGCCTGAGAGGCACGGGGAGGGCCCGACTGTAAGTGGGGCTATTATGTTCAGACTAATAGTGTAAACTACAGTTTGCACTGTAGTTTAGTTTCGACCTTGACGGACGGACTAATAGTTCAGTTTGCGTATCTCAGGCAAATTGGCAGTTTAGTGTAGCTAAGTCAAACGGACTGGTAGTTTAGTGTGACTAAGGCAAACGCACTAAATGAGCAGTTTGAGGCTTTCACACGCACTGGTTGCACTATTAGGAGCCCTGCCTCAACGCATCGTCTCCATGTAGGGACGTTCGACCGCTTACCAGGGCTTGAGCTATATTCAAGATCCCACCCACTGCCAGACAACCGACGCCGGACTCTCTCGAAAGTGTTCAGGGAGGCTTCAAAGGTGACTTGGAATCTCTCCTCACGGATGAGCCTCTCGCGCCGGGTTACTAGAAGCGGAAAGACATTAGCATGACGAGCATAACCAGCCCAAGAGTATTTAAATGCCTGACCTATACGTCCCCTCGAAACCTCGGCTCGGACTTGGTGATACGTCATTTGCTGAAAAATGGGGCGGTATACGACCTGGTCGGAGGGATGTGAGCGAAACTCGACGAGTGTTCCGTCGCCCTGCCGAAACGCTCAACATCTAGCCTGCGGTAGATGAGATGATACACCGAGCCCAGCCTTCTACTGTGCCAGCTGCCGAAGCCTAGCACTAGACCTGGGCTATCCCTTCAGTGACAGCACTGCAGTGCTCCAGACATCCTTTGCCAGATAATCTCGTTCTAGCCATGTGTGTTCCTGGCCATGTGTATTCACATCCCACACTCTGCCCCGCGCATGTACCGGCCTTCCCCGCGGCTGGTATCCGATAGACGGTACACATTTGAGATCAAGCGATAGGCAACCTACAAGGTATTTCAGCACTGCAGTGCTCCAGCCCCGCATCTTTCCAGACATCCTGTGCCAGGATCAGCATCACAGCCATGTCCATTACTATACCGCGACCCGTGCCAGAACAGCCTCGGGCTATCGCGCATGTACTGGCCGTCCCCGTTGCTGCTGCTTGGTGGATGGTACCGTGGATAAACCACTCGACTGTGTGTCTATTTGCCTGTGCACAGGTGCCACCCGAAGTTGCGGCGCAAAACCCTCTGCCAATGCCATTATTTTTCTTGTGCTCATCGTACCGCGCCTCATTCATCCCAAGCCATAAAGTGCTCGCGACGTTCTGCATCCTCACCGTGGACTGCGCAGACGTGAGAGCCTAAATTGTCAGAAGCTAGGTGCTGCTTGAGCTGCGCGGCTGAGGCGCAGGTGTCAGCATCGGTGAGTGCAGGCGAACTCGCTGGGCTGCATATACTAGAACCTGCCTATGCAGAATACGGAAGTAGGTTGGGAATACTTCTAGGATTCGTGTATATAAATGTGAGGGCTTCCCTGCCCTGACAATCGGAAAGCCCGCTCGCTGATGGTGACTCCCTGGCTGAATGACAACTAGTATAGGGCAGGGGGCAGGTCGTCGGTTGGTTATATTTTTTTTTTTTTTTTTAGTTTGACTAGGCATCTATTATCTAACCATTCGTCGCTCACCCACCCGTCTATTATACCGCTATCTTCTATATATATCTTGCCTGCTTATAATTATGGTATATTTATAGTATTCTGTGGAGGGTGAAATCTCCAATTTCTTTGCGAAAACGTCTGCGACTCGTCTAGAATGCGATGCGCGTGCAGAGGAGCTTGTTGGTGGCAAGGCCACCCGTGTCGACGTCTAAGGTAACTGCAGCTACTCCGTTTATGCCGGGCCATTTCTTGAGTACGTTGTTCAGTTCCGACTGAAGTCTTTGCAGCTCGATATAGAGATCGCTTCTCTGGCGAGATAGGTGTATGGATCTTTGGCTCTAACTGTTTCGTTTGAGGGCTAAGTGGGGGATGAATCGAAAGATAAGGAACCTCTTTATGTATATGTTATGAGCCGAATTAAGGGTGTGACCCATCTGGACTTTATTCTGGCATATGATTGTCCTGACAATTTACTAGAGAACTTTGTGCGATGCTAAAGACTGATGGTAGATGTGGTATGGTAAGAGAGATAGCTAACTGAGTAATATCTTTACTTCTCTGATACTGACGGCTGTAGATTCTTTGCTCTTGTGTGGAAAGCGCTGCAGCTAGTTGATTAAGCCTATTATGTAAAGGTTAGAGAGATATTCGAAAGAGAACTGCGGATGTTGCTTGAAGCACTCCCGGTCTGATTGCACTCCGTCGTCTAGAAGTGTATTGACTTAATGGACGCTATACTCTTACTTCCTGTGGTCCTTCTTTATAGAGATTTTGGTACCTGCAATATTATTGTTGATGAGGCAACTTGCTACCTGGTTGGAGTTATTGACTGGGCTGAGGCGGAGATCTGTCCCTTTGGTGTGAACCTCCACTCCCTGCAGAGCCTGACTGGGAAGCTGCACTTTTGGAACGGCTGGATACGGTATGACGACTATGATAATGTTCACAAGGTCTTTTGGACTACCTTCAGAGACGAAGTAGGCGGCTTAGGGGATGATTGTATCGAAACCATCCGACTAGCCTGGATTATGGGCTTATTGCTGTTAAGAGGCTTTACCAGCCGCCTTGTAAATAAACCAGAGGCCGTTCCTATCGGAGATGATGAACGTGGACGTTACAATATGTTGTCACTGGATGGGTTCCTGGTTAACCCCGCAACAAGGTTTGAAGATATTGATTGAAGATATGGCAGGCGCGGTGAATTTTACTGGACGAAGAATGGTGTGTATGAAGCCTAATAATAGCAAAAGCCCAATATGAAGTGGCTGAAATGAATGAAACAGGTGTGAAGAAGGTTTGAGGGAAGGTTAGAGTATACCAGCCTTAATAAGAGCAGACTTGAGGTTATTAACGTTGTCCAGCTTAGGAAGCGGCTTACCAGTATTGAAGATCTTGTGATTGCCCGATGTTATCTCTGCGTGCCTTTCGTTGGATTGATAAATGCGCGGGTTTCCATCTACCTTTTCGAACTTCCACCCAGTGATTCTAGTGGGAATACACCCTTTCACAACCGACAAGTCCAACATGACTGTCCCCTGGTCCAGAATGAGCTCTGATATAGAGTGGCCATTGCACTCGCCGAGAACCTGGAGGCCAATAAGACCGGTGATGCTGTGCTTTGTAAGATAATCGACGAGGTCGTCCAAAAAGCCCTTTCCGACACTCGATAGGTCAGGCATTGGGGCCTCCTGGTATTCATAGGCACATAAACCATCTTTGCCGTAGGCAAAGATGTGGCCGTGGACCGTCGAGTGGTCGATCTCCTCGATCAGAGTCACTTTGGCCCAACGGCCCCTAGGCTCCTCAAAATTGGAACCGAGCAAGACTGTGCCGTCAGGAATTTTGAAGTGACCGTGGATGAGATGGATACTCCAGCATCCAGACTTGGGATCCTATGTCACCGCATAAAGGAGAAGATGGGCTGGCACGAGCCTCAGGAGGGATTCTCCATTTGGTAGTCGGGGGAATCGACAGCTATGAGGCGATTGAGAGCCGTGAGTGAGCCATCCTCAGTCTCGGGCTTCACCTGGCCGGCCCGGTGAGTATAAATTCGATCCGGTCCTGCTCGGCCCGTAGGCTTTCGGTTACTTGTGTTCGTATCATCAAGTGCACTTCGCACTATTACTCTTCGACGGAATCGATACGCCGACGAATACCAAGTACGCAATCCGGATCCTCCAACGAAGGTCAAATATTGGCGAGCAACAGGCCGGTTGATGACAGCCCCAAGTTCCATCAATATGGAAGAGGGAAACCCACCCGTTGCAAGTTCCGTGAGGCCGAGGTATGAAATACTATATATCTCCCATCCGGAGACAGTCCTCCGGCTAATCATATTGCCTGCCAGGAGTGACCCTTCCACACAACCTGTATCCACTTCACGGACACTTGACAACTCTGCCTGTCTCGCATTCGCCAATGGGTCGCGGGGATGCGGGTCCCTCCAAGAACAGGGAAACGGCTCAGTCGACCTGGCCTCGACCACGGTAGAAATAGGTTCATTCAGGATCCCGGCATCCGACGGGAAAGAGTCAACCTCGATAGATCGAGACCGTACATCACCCCGCAAGGACCTTGAGGCTTCATCGCTAGCCTGTCTTCTCCAAAGAATTCAGGATGATGAGGACAAGCTTGAGGGAGGTATGACTCAGATGGAGAGGTTTCTCTCGCGGTCGAATGATAGACCGATCCATGAGCGACTTTTGGAGATTGCCATGCGATAGTGTCTTAATGGCATCGCGTTACCATTTCAAGAGATATGTCGCGGTTTAGACTTGGTGGTTGGAGCCCAATAAGAAATAGTACATTATCCTCCTAAAAAGTTGAGCATCTGAGGTTCTCTTGGACCAAAGTGAGGCCGATGGTGTAGGGGGCCAAGGACGTGACACACCGTGTCCTGGGCTAGAGTTGTTGTTGTCAAGCAGGGCGAGGGGGTTGAGGCAGGTTAAGGGACGATGGAAGATCTTGTCTTTTCTCTATCTAACAGAGGGCTCGCAGCAGCTGTATATATAAGGGTGCCCTCATCGTCATAGGAGCTACGATAAGGTTTTCTTAAGACCGTATCCAAGGGATCCGGGTCTTCGAGACCGCCTTGCTAGAGATCCAGGCCTTTGAGACCGGGCCGCGATCTCAAGAGCTGACAGATGTGGCCCAGGGCTTTCCTAGCATACCTGTTCTGTCTGACAAGGCGTGTTGAGGCCAATCTAGGTTTGATGAGACTATTCTAGTTGATCTAAACCAAGGATCGATCTAGAAAGCTAGATCGGACCGTAGAACGATTCTGCTGGCTAGGACCTTGTTCCGTCTGACAGTTGTATTGGTTTGGCTTAGGGAAGAAATAGGATGATGATGCTGCAGAGCCCTTCGCCAAGAATGAGTCCGCTAGCAAAAACGGCCATCAAGCTGTAAGATCCTTCACGATAGGTACGGCAGTACCAGCTGAGAAGACCGCCTATCATGCGGGCCAGAGAGAACGAAGGAGTTGTGTAAATGCCTAAGGAAGCAGCAGTCAGATGGTGCGCGTGTGTCATCCAAAGAGGTCTCGAGGGAGGTCTCGTCTTACCAACAGCAAAAGCCACTCCGCTGGGCAATATGTTTTGCCACCTGTGTTCCGCGTACCTCATCTTAATGACGGTGGTGATGGAGAAGAAGATGCCAAAGGCAGTCACAAACTCGAGAGCGCCATCGGGCAGGCCCTTTCCCGTCACTAGTCTCGCAGCAATGATGGCCATGTACCCTACCGGAATCTGAAAGCGCTTGTCCGGGATGGTGTATACGACAGTGTACAGTTTGTACAGGCCACAGGCCATGAACGAGCCTGCAATGCAGCCGATGATCTGGCCGTAAAGCTGCACCCAGGCTTTGGCACCAACTAGATGGCCAATTTTCAGGTCAAACGCGAGGTCGCCTGCCTGGTTCGCCCCAGCCTCTGCTATCGAGCCCGCAACGAGATTGATGAGAATCACATGAGAATTCGATGGCGGAACAACTACAGCAAATATGAGCTGTGCCACCTTTCCTGCAAAGGATTAGCGCCGCCATGAACACACTCGGAGGCATTCCTCCCGCATACCAATCCCAGCTATCGGGTTGACATCAGTCTCAGCAACAGCTCGAATCCCCATGATGCTTAATGGGAGTGTTAGAGCAACCGAAAGAACAAGAACATGTCTAGGCATAAAGCCGAAGACAATGGTGGAAGCTAAAACGCAGAACAACGATGCTGCTAAGAGACTGAGAAGCGTTACCATCCACTGGTCTGTAGGCGTTCTGGGCTGATGGGATGTTTCGGGCTCATCGCCGGAGCTGCCGATGACTGCAAAACCAGCAGTGGAAGAGCTGGCCCTGTTGAATTTAGCCCTTGCGGCCGCGATGAATGGCCACCCAAGCTTCACCAGCGAGTCTGCCAGCAATGTGGCCAGGCCGATCCAAACAATCCAGGCGCGACTGCCAGTATCCCAATCTCCGACATGGCCTGTCGCCCAGCCTTTGGCCCGGGCAAGAGGCGATAGAACACCCCAGCCGACTATGGCGCCAAGCAGCATGTGCAAGGAGATGATAGGCCCGGAAACCATGCCAGTGCCTATAAACGCCGGGGAAATATCGAAGGACCAGAGCCATGTGTCCCTGGCTGTGATGCCCAGGACGGGTAGGTTTCGGAGGACTGGCATGAAGTAGCATAAAATGGTCTACAAAATAGACGAGTCAAAACGGGTACAGCTGAGGGGCTTCGTTCCTCCATGGGAGGGAGGGCTACTTACGATGCCGTGTGGCCATGGCGAAAATGAGGCCGAAAAATCCGACACCGAGCGACCACAAGACCAGCTGGCCGTATGAGAGCCTCACGGGTCCATGCTCGTCCGGTTTGGCCAAGAATTCCAAAGCCGGTATCGCGGCCAAGAGCCCACCAGTGGCCACCATGGTCCCCATCGCACCCGCTACTGTTTGAACGAGGACGTTCTCTTCGGGGGAAAAGGGAAGGCGTCTCTGCAAAGGTCGAAGAGCCTTGAAGATGGCGAAGCCCATCAGCGTGCTGGTGCTGGACATGGACGAGCTGACGCCCGTTTGGAGGCCAAGGTACATGTTGGACAGGCAGACGGGAAGGCCAAGAAGCAATCCAACGACAATTGCGCGGTACGTGAAGCTCCGCCCCATGCGTGAGCTCCGGGGGTTGGACATGGTGCCGTAGTCCTCCTGTCCCGGATTGTTTCCATCGACCCTGCTGGTCATGGTGTCGTCAACAGCTTCCGGGGCCGCGCTCATGGTGGGCGGCGTGGAGCAGGAGATTCTGGGATTGCAAAGGAGATAGAGGACGTACTTGGCGACGAGGACGTGGCGGGCGGTATGCTTGTGTCCTGGTCAGGTATCCCTGCTTGCTTGTAGAAGGGCACGGGATGAGCGACATGAAGAGTAGAGAATATTCGTCGACTGCAGGCTGCAAATAGTTGCATCATGTTTAAGGTGGGTGGCATTTCTGCCCTTTTTAGCTTTTGCGTCCCGCTGACCCACCACACCCAACAGCATACGATGATCAAGACGTTTTCCTAGATGCCCTGAAGCTTAAGCTTTCACCGGAAGACTACGGGATGTATCTGGCGCACCTGAGAAAGGTGGCAAGACATGGGCTAGACAAGATCTTCGCCGAGTACAACGTCGATGTCATTGTCGGCCCCTGCGACAGCCCACTCTCCAGTCTGTCAAGCGGGAGCGGTACCGTCATCTCGATTGTCTTCACTAAGCTCTCCTAGCTGACGTCTTCGAAGGCTATCCTATGGCAGCGATGCCCCTAGGCTACGCAGAATACAACGGCCGTCCGTTTGGCCTATTGGCTCTAGCCGGAAAGCATCAAGAAGCCAAGGTGCTAACATTACTGAACGCTTGGGAGGGAACATTCGGACCTAGGAAGCCGCCGCCGATGCTCTCAGGCGTGTGTGGAACAAAATGAGACATTTGAATTGCTGTAATGAAGAAACCAGCTCTTGAGATCATAGTAGTAACTATTTCGCAAATTGAACCCTTTAGCTCTAATTGAGGCTTAGAAGCCGCAACGATTCCTCCATGGATGCTTCGAGATCCCTCTGAGTGGAAATATGTGTCAATTCGGACTCATTCAATCTCGGCACTCCTTCTCCATTCGAAAATGGGGCAAACTTGTCGACGAGGTGATACATATCCCGGTACGCTCTGATACCAATATTAAGTCAGTGCGGTCTGGTAGGGTTGCATCACGACTTACAACTCGCGTCCCCGTCTGCCTTGACTGAGGTGGTTTGCTGAATATATGATATTATAATAGACACTATACAGTCGATTTCTATCGTCCCACTCGTTCTTGGGCTCACTCGGACTGAAATGCCGGAGATATGTGCTCATGTAAAGCCTGTCGCTGATGTTGTTCATGTGAGGGCGCCAGTAGGCCGCCTCCATTTCGTGGTGGGCATAGAAACAAGCCGCGTCAAAGATATATATGTCGCCATTCTTAGATGATACGCCGATATTTCCCTCCCACAGATCGGAATGAATCAAACTGGGCTTAACTTTGCCGTCCTTGTCCTCAAGAGCATCAAGCAAGCGAGGTACGACCTGAGTTACCAGACGTTTTTCCAACTTATCGAGCTCTTCCCAGGGCCCATTTCCTTGGACGTCTACCTCTATGGCATGTCGGAGCAGTTTCATAAAGAACGTCGTCCAAACCTGTTCCCATGATACAAGCTGCTGTGTACGACCTAGACAGGTTGTGATGTGGAAGCCAAATTGGCCGTTTGGGGAGCGACTCTCGCGATGAAGTCGGGCGATTTTAGTACAGAGTTGCTCTGGGTCCGGCATGCCCCCAATAAAGTCGACGAACTCGACCAGAAGAAAATAGGACTCCGGTTCTTGAAGGGTGCATCTGCCCCATGAATGTAGCTTGGGGACAAGATCAGGCACCCACTTATATAACTCAGATATGGAGTTATATTCTCCTTCCAGGGTGGTCCTGCCGTTTGCCCCTGGTGCATACTTCAGCAAGTACTGCTGATCGGAGCCATCTGGAAACTTGAGGTGCAGTTGAACTGTGGCCGCAAAGTTCGATGTGCCATAGCGATTTGCTGAGATGATCTCTGTCCTCTCTGGAAATCTCACCAGAACGTTTGCGTCAACTCGGGCATCTCCAGAATAGGGCTGTGGGCTTCTGTAGGTACGATCGATAAGAGACTGAAGCGCCTTGCCCATAATAAGAGTGGAAATACTTGTTGGCTAGGAACGGAATCCACCGACTGAGGCAGAGAGCCTAACTCCAGTGTGAGGTCACACCTAAGGTGAAAATCCCTCTGCCTGCCCGGAAGTCGGGTGTTATTGCTGTTATTGCTGTTATTGCTTTTACCAGATACGGCACCCTGCCGTTTGAATTCTGACAGGCGTCAGCTATTAGTCCACCCAACATCCACCGGGGTCTGAGTCTCGTACGGACCACCTAGGCAACACAGTAGACTCACCATCTCAGTATGTCAGCGCCCATGAGCCCCGTGTCGCTGAGGCGAGTGTAGGTTGATGGACTTGCCTTGTTCTAGGTACAAAATGCGACTTCAGGCAGCGTCTTAGGCGAATGAATCCCGATAAGCATCTTATCGGGACAACCCTACTATCCGGACCAGTACCCACTGAAAATGCGGTCTGGTTGAGGCCGTGACCACGTACTGCTTGCTGCCTTGGATCCAACACTGCTCCTGCAACACCCCGCTATTTCCGTTATCATAATGCGGTGGAGGCGCCGACTTACAGTGAAGTTTGTGCATGAGTAGCTCAGATGTGCTAAGATACTGGAGAGTCCCTGAAGAATCAAATACTATCTTCCATTTGAGCAGATCCGAGGCGCTGAAAGTTTCATACAACATGTCTTTGGAGTTAGATGAAAACGTTTGCCAGAACAAGCTTTAGAGGGTATACTTCTCGGTTGACATTTTAAAATTATAAAATAATTTGCGACTATATTAACTTAATATTCTTTTAAATTTATCTTTTTAACTTTACTTATTAATTACCCGTGGTAAAAACCCAATGTTTATAATACTAATAATTTCTAGCTTAATAATAATTAACTTTATTATAACCGTCTCATGAACTAGGTTTCCTGGAACAGCCTCTGGCGGGACAACTCCGCCTGCAAGCTTCCGCCACCATCGCCAACGAATGCTTCAGCTAGGCCGACGAGGGGAGAGACAAGCGTGACGTCCGCGACGACGACGAGGGCGACGCTGTCATTGGATCTGCGGTCCAAGATATCGCTCTTCAATGCCAAGCCTCTATACTAGACGCCGGCTTTTGGAACGCATTTCTTCCGCTATGGGAACCGCCAGCTCGAGGATACTGCACGAGTCAAGGTCGCAGAGGCAAAGCAGTTGCTCACAGATAGATTGCCACCGTACATGATCCCTTCCATGTGGCTCGCTGTCGAGTTCATCCCTCGTCTTCGGTCGGGCAAGCTCGATCGCAAGCAGACTACGAAGTGGGTTGATGACATGAGCGAGGCTCTGTACCGTCAACTCAACCCTGTCACAGCCCCTCCTTGGAGGACATGACGTTTGCCAGTAAGACGGAGTTGGAGCTGCACAAGATCTGGAGCCACGTACTGAACCTCATCGCGGAACAGCTTGGCCTTCGACAGTCCTTTCTGAGCGTTGGCGGTGACTCCATCTCCGCTATGCAAGTCATGAGCGAGTGCAGGAAACGCGGCCTCGGCCTGGCCGTCTCACACATCATTTCTTGTAAGTCAGTAAGCGCCCTGACACTACACGTCAAGGATATCGAGACGCCGTTGTTCCACCAGGAGATTCTGGAACAGCCGTTCGAACTCTCGCCAATCCAGAAGCTTTACTTCTCGCGACCCAACCACTCCCAAGGCCACTACAACCAGAGCTTCCTCCTCCACACCAGCCAGCGCATTCTGCAGTCAGATATGCGCAGGGCCATCGAGACTATTATACGGAGACACTCGATGCTCCGTGCCAGATTCAGCCAGGACGCCGGCGGTGAATGACAGCAGCGAGTTACCAACGAGGTTGCGTCCGCGTATCGGTTGCGTACTCTTAAACTGGCTTCGAGTGAGGAAGTTGACTACTCCCTCGCCGACCGCCAAACATGCCTCAACGAGACGGAAGGCCCACTGTTCGCTGCTGATCTCATTAATCTCAAAGGGGAAGAGGAGCTCTTGTTCGTCGTCGCGCATCATCTAGTCATTTTCTTGGAGAATCATTCTCCAGGAACTAGAAGAGCTACTACTCCGGCCAGAACTAGTCCCTGATACAGACCGCCCATTGCCTTTCCAGACCTGGTGCAAGACGCAGTTGGGTCGTGTCGAGGCCTTGACGCCGGAGCAAGTTCTGCCCGTCCACGGCCTCCCTAATAAGAACGCAGAGTACTGGGGAATGGAGGACACACCCAACGTCTACGGGCAGATGGCCCGCGAAGGCTTCGAGATTGGATCTGCACAAACATCCCTCCTCCTGTCGAAATGTCACCAGCCATTGCGCACCGAGATACCTGACGTTCTCCTTGCAGCCATGATCTTCCCCTTCGGGCAGACCTTTACCGATCGGCCGATCCCGGCCGTGTTCGCCGAAGGGCATGGCAGGGAATCCTGGGGCACTTCCATCGACCTGTCCGACACGGTTGGGTGGTTTACAACCATTTACCCAGTCTTTGCGGGATCGACGGCGCAGTCCAGTCTTGTTGACACGGTGAAGCTTGTCAAAGATCGACGACGCAAGGTTCCCGGCAGCGGAAGGCCGTACTTTGCGAGCCGCTGGCTGACCCAGCCGGGCAAAGACGCCTTTTCCCGTCACTGGCCGCTGGAGATTACTTTCAACTACCTTGGCCAGTATCAGCAGCTGGAGCGTGATGGTGCTCTCTGTACCCCTGCGAAGGATAACATAGGACAAGTCAGGGGTGCCACCGACGGTGCAGACGTCGGTCCGCTAACGACTTGCATTTCCTTCTTCGAGGTCTCTGCCGTCATCCTCAAGGGATCTCTCCGGTTCTCGTTTGTTTTCAACCAAAACATGAACCATCAGCCCGAGATCCGCCAGTGGATTGCTTCCTGCCAACATAGCCTTGGTGTCCTCATTGAATCTCTGGCCCCTGAGCCTACGTTAAGCGACTTCATACTCCTCTCCCTTACCTACGACCACCTTCAGCTCATGACGGAGAAAAAGCTCCCCGAGGCTGTAGTCACATCCATGGACTTAGTCGAAGACGCCTACCCTTACTCTCCTATGCAATCAAGACTCTTAATCAGCTCGACCAAGAACAGCGCCTTTTATGCCGCTTACACGCTCCACGAGGTCAAGAGTAGAAACGGTGTGCCCGTCGACGTGACGAAACTTGCCAATGCCTGGAAACACATAATCCAGTACCAACCCATGCTCAGGACCATCTTCATGGAGAGCGGACTCGGCAGGATTCGCTCTACGATCAGGGAGTGCTCAAAGAAGTCGACTTCCCGCTCATTGTATCAGAGAAACATACAAAGAAAGACACAATCACAGCTCCAAGCAGACCGCCTCTGCACCAAAACGACAATGCTCAGCTATTGCATCGCTTTGAAATTTGCACATCGAAGAGCGGCAAGGTCTTCTGCAGACTTGACATTAGCCACATCATCATGGACGGCACTTCTCTATCAATTGTCTTCCGAGACCTCGCCTTGGCATATGAGGGGAGCCTTGGATCCGGTGAAGACCTACTGTATCGCAAGCGTGTCTCCGTTCTTGCTGGGGAAAACTTCCCCAGCGGCAAGTCATCCGAACTAATAGGTCTACTAATAGCCTAGGTAGCAACTGTAGCCTGGCGGGGCCGCGTTCAATGTGACCCAAGGCGCCAATCGCACACGGCGCTTACAGTGTATTTTTGGTAGGAAAGTCACCAACATACCAATCACCACCATCCAGAAACAATCTGCCTCGTAGACTTCCAAGAATTAGTCTACTGTACAATTACTAGACAGCCAACACCAACCAACCCATCTAGTATATTGAGCAATATAAAAGCAGGTTTCAACTCAAACCTTTTCCCATCTATTCCATTAACTGTATTCTTCCTCTATAGCCTTAACTTTCAATACTTTCTCCAAACTAAATTACTCAATACTAAGCCTAAACTATCTAAGCTATCTAGTATAACTAATAGCAGAGGCTTTATTAAATTACTAATACTAGATAAGGAGGAAATAATAAAGAAGGTAGCTAATAATTCTAAAAAATACTAAAAGAAGAAAGAAAAAAAGAAAGAAATAAAAAAGCTAATAAAAAAAGCAGCTAATAAGTCCTAAAAGTATAGAGGTAAAGAGTTTAGTACTACTTAAAAATATACTTTTCTAACTAAGGTATATTAAATTAATTTTTAATAGTATTAATCCTACTAATAATTATATAAATAAACTTATTTATTACTTTAGTTAAATAGCTAATATCTTAAGATATAATTATAATATTTCTCTAGAATTATTATTATAGCTATAATATAAAATAAACTAAAAGGAATTTTAACTAAATTTTAATAGAAGTAGCTATAATTTAGTTCTTTATTAAACTTACTTCTTAAAATATAAAATTATTTAGATATCTTATAATCTTTATAAATTAATATCTTTTTTTAATATTACTTTATAAGTATAATTATTATAAAAATATATTTTTATATACTATTCTTATTTTAAAATTATAATACTTCTTAAAGTATATATATATTATTATTAAATATAAAATACTCCTCTTATTCTTACTTATTATTAATAAACTAAATTATATACTTTTTTATATAGGCTATTTTTTATTTTATTTTTATTTATATTAATAATTTAAGCTTTACTTATATTACCTTATTAAATAAGCTAAAACTATTTTATTTATTTAATATATACTATTTTATCTATATCTAAACCTATAAAACTTCTTTAATTAATTTAAAAAGAAAAAACCTTTTAGTTATTTAGCTATAAAATAAAAATCTTACTATAATTTTACTCTACTACCTTAAAAAACTTATTATTATTATTAGATCTATACTAATAAACTTATTACTAGCCTTATCTAGATTATATAATATATATTTACCTATCTTCCAGTTTTAGCTTCCTCTAGGTTATAGAGAAGCCGTCGGGGTTTATATATAAGATTGCAGCAACCGGTGCTACAACCCGCCTGGTTCGCCTTCTTCGTAATCGCTTCGGCGGCGCTGCATCTACCCTTCCTGGTGCGGACCTCCGGATGCCCTTGCGGTGGCCCCCCGGGCCGCCGTCGGGATCCCGGAGCTCGGCCTTTCCTTCTTCCGGTTATGTGACCCTTGTGTGTCGGTGCGTATATGGGTGCCGGGCCCGCGCAGCCGTTCGCTTAGAATCCCGGCCCTATAATTTCCGGGGCTGGTTCGCCCTGCTGTATCGCGGGGCGGGCCCTGCGTTGCCTTAGCAGTTTCTATTCTTATCTTTTTCTTATTTTCAGTTTAGGCTCTTGATAGCTTTAAATACGCCTCTATCCTCGTGCCCCTTAGAGCTTAAGGATTCGGGGCCTGCCTGAGGCTTTTCCGGGTTCTATAAAAAGCCCCTTTCCCTTTGTTTCTTCCTTTTCTTTTTCCTTTCTTCTTTATTATTCCCCCGCCGCCGCCCCTGCTGCGGCTATCTCTTGTGAGTCTCCCTTCTTCTCTTTTTATAGTCTCTGTGCTGTTGCTGGGTTCTTGCTGACTTGTAGGAAGTTATTTTTTTCCTTTTTTATTTCCTGCCTAATTGCCGCTTTAATTATATCTTAATTTCGCTACGATACCTCCCCGCTCGACCCCCGAGGAGCGGAAGGCAAAGGCTGCAGCCCGTCGCTATAAGAAAGCCGCCTAGAAGAAGGCTAAGAAAAAAGCCCTTAATGAGGCTGCTGCGGCTGCCCTGGCTTCTCCCGCCGACGAGGAGGAGGAGGAGGAGGAGGAGGAGGAGGTTGTTATTACTCCTCTTAAGCGACCTTCTAGCAATACTGCCGCGGGTATATCTAAGAGTTTAAAGAGATCTAAGCCTAATATCTCTTTACTCTATATTACTCTTAAGGTCTCTAATAAGCTGCTAACCCTTCTAGTTGATATAGCGGAAGTCTTTCTTACTAAGATAAGTACTCTGTAATATTTCTATAATATTCCTACTAATCTATTCTATAGAAAGTCAGTAGTTACTAATCTATCTTCTATACCTATTATATTTAGTTAATAATTTTAGCTAGTACTTCTAGTTATTTTTACTTTGCCTATAGTATATTATCTCTATATTATTTCTATAGTCTTTTCTTTCTTTAATATTAACTCTTAATTAGGCTTTAATAGCTACTATACCTACTATATAAAGAGAAAGTATATTTATATCTTAGTAAGTAGCCTCTATAATACTGCTAAGTTTTTATTAACTCTTTTTAAATTTCTTTTTACTCTGCTAAATTTATTATTTCTACCCGGGCTTTATTTATAGCCTATTTTATCTAGTATTATACTTATTAAAAGGTGGATATAACTCTTAGCTATATAGATACCTCTATAATTATATAGGGATCTTACTAATTAGATATAGTCTAATAATATAAATAAGGCTAAGGAGATTTTTAGCTATTATAATTAGCAGGCTATTACTATAGCTTTTACTATAGAGAGAGTAAAGAATAATATAGCTATTAAATTAGCTTTAAAGGCTTTTAGTAAAGGCTTTATAGCTACTAAAACTAACTATCTTCTTTATTATCTTATTATTTTTAAGAAGGCTTTTTTTACTGCTATTTCTATTAAGATTTTTTTAAATAGAGAGGATAATAATAGTATTATTAACTAGTAGATATCTTAATAGTATTACTTTAACTTTAGCTTTAGACTTTTAATAAGTATTATTTTTTATAAGCTTAGTTTCTTTATAGAGTAATTTTTATTTATATCTTAAATAATTTAGATAGTTACCTATATATTATTACTAAGATCTTATTTCTCTTTTATTTATTTTTTATATTTTCTATTTCTTTTATAGGGCTATTACTAGTTTAAACTATATAGGTTAGACTATTTTATTATATTAAATTGCTACTATAAGTACTATATATTTATTACTAAGATAATATTCTATATTTCTATAGTTTTATAATTTAAGTTTTAAAAGAAGGGTTTTATTATAGAGTATATAATAGGTAAAGATATACTTAATAATTTGCCTACTATTATTATAGAAGTACTATAGCAATATTACCTAAAGAACTCTTCTATTAAAAAAAAAACTTAAAGGCTAATATAGCTTATTTATAGTTAGATAATTAGGCTATTAATATATCTTAGTTAGCTTTTATATAATATCCTATAGTCTATTTTAAAGAGGAATTTATTTAAGATACTAGTATTATTATAGTCTCTCTATATTCTCTATTTTACTGCCTTAGCTGCTTAATATACTTTCCAGTCTTTATTTATAATATTAGCTGCTACTTTTTTATTTCTAAGCTACTTTTATAGCTATTTAGTATTTACTTTATTAGGGTATCTTTATAGGCCTCTATATTTTAATAGAGCTGCTAATATTACTATAATAGCCCTATTAATTACCTATTAGGCCAGTTTAGTACTGGTATATACTTTAAAATAAGCAAGCTATAAATTAAGATAAAAGTCTAGGGGGGGAATATTAAGCTTTATTTCTAAGTTTCTTATTAGAGTAGCCTTATAGGCTCTAGCTGCTATATAAAGGCTCTTTATCTACTTTATAGCTAACTTATAGGCTATTTCTTAGAAGTTACCACTTTATTTAGTAGGTTAGTAAAAAGTAGAGGTATTATAAATTAGAGTAATTATAATTATAATTATATAGATTAGGCAGCTTTTATAGATATTATAT
>NW_025764568.1:0-25062 GCF_021365365.1 Ilyonectria robusta
GTCTTATTATTAGTCTAGCTATTTTAGGTTATTATAATAGCCTAATTGCCTGGGAGGTTACTTTCTCGGTACTAGTTGGCAAGGTAATATTAGCCTGCACTAATAATAAATAAGTGGATTGCCCAGCCTTCTATATTAATTACTTTAATAATTATAATCTATTCCCAGTTTCCAGGCTATATTAATTTTAATTTTAAATATCTTTCTATACCTATAATAACTATTCTACTTGTAATTATACCTATAAGAAAGCCAGTCTTATTAAAGTTATAAATATTATTTAATTAAATGCTATACTTTACAATTATATTCACTACAAGCTAAAATTAATTGCAGATAATAGTTAGGTTTTTTATATTTAGCTCTCTAGTAGTTATATTTACAAAAGAAATACATCTTAAAGTCTATATACCGCTTAATGAAGTTATAAGCCCAATATATGCCAACTAGTAGCGCATTGCAGTTAGTAAGTAATTAATTAGCTATATCTTTAACACTATATAGCCGGGGGGGAAATCCTTGCAAATCTAGATCGAGAATAAAGTAAATAAGAATCTGTTCCTTTAGATTAAATAGCCGACGTAATTTCTAGATGGTATTGTATCGAGACTAAATACCCTTTTACCAGCAACCTAGAGTATAACAATTAACTATATATATCTCTACAGTATATTAGATATATAAATTTGGGTTATTTTAAAGAGCCTAAAGAGTAAGAAGTATTCTAGCCTTATAATTAGACTATAATATACTGGGTAGTTAAGAATTAATTAATTAAATAAAAATAATATAAATTAAGGGATTTTTAGCTTACTTACTTATCTAGCTTACTTACTTATTAAATATATTATATAAAATTAAATTACTAACTTATTATAGTATTTTAAGTATAAGTTAATAAATAGATAAAATAAATAAATTAAATACTAGAATAATATCTTTAATATTATATTAACTATAAATAGAATAACTAAGTTAAAAAGCTTCTAACTATAACATACATAATAAGCGAGTGCACAATACAAGCGAGTGCACAATTTTTCTTCTAACCGCCCTCTTCCCTCTTTTAACTCCATTTTTTCAACCACGCATTATGTCGTCAATAAGCAATGAGGCAAATATCAATCTTGCCCTTCAAGCCCTTCAGAAAGACCCTCAATTAACTCCCTACCGCGCCTCAAAGATCTATAAGATCTCTCGCCATACTCTACTACCCAACGCGCCGGCATTACTTCGCGACGCAATACTATGCCCAATTCGCGTAAACTATCTGATCTAGAGGAACAGACTCTTCTTGAGTATATTCTTGACCTAGATTCGCGAGGGTTTCCCCCGCGACTGAGCGGTGTGGAAGAAATGGCCAACCGATTGCTCGCCGACCGCGACGCGTTACCTGTCGGCAAGCGCTGGGCTTCTAACTTCGTCAGGCGACAACCAGAGCTTAAGATGCGTTTTTTTCGTAAATATGACTATCAGAGGGCTAAATGCGAAGATCCAACCATTATTCGCAATTGGTTCCGGCTTGTGGAGAATACAATCGCGAAATATGATATCGACCTAGCCGATATCTACAACTTTGATGAGACCGGCTTTATGATAGGCATAATCGCAAGCGGAATGGTTGTTATAGGCGCAGAAAGGCGTGGAAACCCGAAATCAGTTCAGCCTGGAAACCGGGAATGGGTCACGGTCATTCAGGCGATTAATGCAGAAGGCTGGGCGATCCAGCCATTTATCGTGGTTGCAGGCCAATATCACCTCGCTAACTGGTACCAAGAAAGCAACCTCCCGGGCGATTGGGCTATTGCAACGACTCAAAATGGCTGGACTGACAATAAGACGGGTCTTGAGTGGCTTAAGCATTTTGATCAGCATACAAAGGATCGATTGATCGGTCGCTATCGTCTTCTAATCCTCGATGGGCACGAAAGTCACCACTCCGTCGACTTTGAGAAATATTGTGAGGAGAATCAGATTATTACGCTTTGTATGCCGCCTCATTCGTCTCACCTACTTCAGCCTCTTGATGTCGGGTGCTTTGGGCCGCTTAAAACAGCCTATGGTCGAGCAATTGAGCAATTGATCAGATGCTCTATAACCCACGTTTCGAAGACCGAGTTCTTCCCAGCCTTCTACGCTGCCCACGCAGCCGCTATGACAAGGAGTAATATTGAAGGAGGTTTTCGAGGAGCTGGACTTGTTCCCCTAAACCCAGAAAATGTCATATCGAAGCTTGATGTGCAGCTACGGACTCCAACACCGGCTGCAGAGGAGGTCGGCCTCCCCGACCCTTGGGTCTCGAAGACCCCAAAGACAGTGCTTGAGGCCAGTTCGCAGTCTGAATATCTTGAAAGACGAATGAGAAGGCATCAGAGCAGCTCTCCAGCATCAATTCTCGAGGCGCTTAAGTCACTTTCAAAGGGAACAAAGGCAATAATGCATCAGAATGCTCTATTGAAAGCTGAGAACCAGATCCTTCGATAGGCAAATGAGACTCTTAGCAAGCGGCGCAGAGCAAAGAAAACCCGCCTATGTAAAGGAGGGAAGATGACTTTAGATGAGGGCAGGGGTGAGATAGATCAGAGAGACGTTGATGCACAGGTAGCAGCTGAATCGTTGAGAAGTAGTGGTCGAGGGAGGTCAGCGATACCGAGGGAAAGGCGCTGTGGAACTTGTGGAAAGGCCGGTCATAATGTAAGGACCTGTCAGACTATAATTAAGACCTCTGAGGAAGAGCATAGCGATTAGTTTTAATTGATTGATTGTATTGTTGTGGTTTTATTGAGGTTTGAATCTTAGAGGTTAGGAAAATTGTGCACTCGCTTGTATTGTGCACTCGCTTATTATATACGTTATAGCTAAGCTATAATATATTAATATATAAAAGTATAAAGCTTATTTTAATATATACTAACTTTAGATTTACCTTTAATATCTATAGAATAAGCTAAGATAGATTAATTATCTTAAAAGCTATTTTTATAATAAAAAAATAGAAAAATTTATATAAAGAAATAAAAATTAAACTTAAATTTATTAGAAATTAGATAAAAGAATACTATAACTAGAAAAGAATAAAAAAAACTATTCTTCTAAAAGAGAGATATAATTTTTCTTATAATAAAAAATATCAAAATAAAACAATAAAATAAAAAACTAAATTATAAATATATTAAACTCTATAAAATTCTCGAAAAAATCTCAAAAAAATAACTACTATTTAAACTTATTACTAAAAGTTAGATTTTACTTTATCTTCTATATCTTACTATTTAAGAGTATAAAAGAAAATATTATAGCTAAGTTTAATAATAAATATAAAATAGAAGTTAAAGACCCTAAGAAATATAAAGTTAAAAAGATTCTTAAGATATAAAAAGTTAATAATAAAATTAAGTATTTTATTAAATAGAAAAACTACCCCAAGAATAATAATTAGTAGGAACCTATAAAAAACATTACCTATATATAATACCTCCTAAAGAATTTTTATTAATAATATTAAAAAAAGAAATAGAATTAGAAGAAACCCTAAAAATAAAAGACCAGTTAATTATATTTACAGCCCCCAATAGCTAGGCCTCTCTAACAGCCTATTACTTAGCAAGTAATACCTCCTTCTAGGAATATACCCTATCAACCTTATCCACCTTATACAAGCCCCGCGAAAATAATACTAAATCCTACTTGCAGAGGGAACGATACTAAGTATACAGATAGGCTAGTCTGGCTAGCGTTTCAGCCAACAGACTCTCTGCCTGCTTAATATCCGCCTTAAGCCTCTATTAGGCCTCTAAGTTCCAGGATACTTAGGAAAATAATAGCAAAACCCCCGACAGAAAAGATACACACAACCCACAAAAAGAAGTAATATTTAAACTATCGTATAAACGCCCGTAACAAATACATTCGCCGCAATAAGATAACTTCTTGGATATACAACAAATCTTATAGTTATTAAAACAATAAGAGCAGGGCATAATAACTTTATAACCCTCCTGATTAATAATATGTATAAGAAGAGAATGCTACGAAGCTTTAACAGATTTTTAGACGCATCCTGATATAACAATCAGCATGCAGGAATAATTAAGAAAGCAAGTTAGACCTATAGAACACAATAAGGACGCAGAGACCTATAATATAACCTTAGGACAAGGCCAACAGGGAGGGAGATATTATGTTACAGCCCAGGTTGAGACCAGGCAGTCTCAAGCAGCAGAACCGTAACGTCCCACTTTTGTTCTTCCCTAATTAATAAAGAATTACTCAGATTACTTCTGTAATCTAGCGATCCCCGATATAAGGACCGATTAAGTAAGGGATTACTTGGATTACTACCGTAATCCTTACGATCCAGGACGATGGCTTATTAAGATTACTACTGCAATCCCTGTAATCCACTATAGTATATATGCATGCTTATTTAGCACTTTTATAGACAGATAGCCTTACCAGCTATTAATATACTTGGTTATATTAAATTTACTATTTTACCATTACCAGACTGTAACCTATATTACTTACCACGACGTCCTAATCCACTTAATTATACACCCCACGCCTCGGACCTACTCTATACTCTTAGATTAGACCTAATTGTTATAATTACCAGCCTTTCTTATATAATAACTACCCTTAGTTAAGTAAAGATTATTATAGCAATTTAAACATCCCTGGATTTATATAACTGCTATACTTTTTTATAATACTACTTTATAAAATAGCAGCTTATTATAGCCTGTACTACTATATAATTACCTACCTTAGTATAGGATATTACATTTATATACTACTTGGGTTTATAGGCTCTTCTATACCTCTATACCTCTATATATTAAGTTGTATTAGCAGTACTAGCTAGTATAGCCTGACTGGAATTGCTATATCTGCCTATAAGATAAGTTTTTCTTCTGTAGGGAGGGGGGCTACTGCGCCTTAAGCTGCCTTATCTCAGACGCAATATTCTATTCTGTTTAATACTTCCTTCTTATAGGCCCTTTTCAGTCCGCTAGATTCCTTTACAGTTACACAAACCTCCGAAATATAATACATCACCATACCCGACAAAAACATCGTCTGGGTCCCTTACGAGGAGATCTGCCGTACACTGGAAGCTCTAGATAGAAGACGCACACACAACCAAGCCCAGGCAACACTACGGATATCCCGGCCGGTTATTACAAGATCTCTAACCTTAGAAGAAGCTCTACAGCCCCGGAAAGAGCCGATTAAGGTTTCGCCCGAAGAGATACGCCGCACACTAGCAGATATAGACCGCCGGCGTACCCAAGAACAAGCCATTCAACAGCAACAAGCAAGCCAAAGGGCAACTATTCAAACAAACCCGCAAGAGCGGCAGCTTGCCATATCTTCTCAAGAGAGGGATAATAAGTCTTAATTATCTTTACGGTATGCTATTGCCGCTGGAGCCCGAAGCAAGCTCGTGTCAGGTGCCGGAATATAACAGCGGGCTTGGAATGTAAATGCGTGGTTAGGAACGCAAGATTCCCCTTAATACGTGCCTAACATCCCTTTTCTTAGCAATCTCGCTATAAGGCCGCAGGTAGCCTCCGGTACCGGCAGCAATTAGGATATCAAAAAGGAAGCATAAATAGCTGTCTTTACTCACGGATATAATAGAGGCCAGAGATTAATAGAGTCATTACTGCTTCACTACCTTCTACGCTGCTAACTAGTAGTAAGTCTACCCTCTTCACTCCCTATTATGTATTCAGTCCCTGACAGCTTGTTACAGTTTCTCCAGAAGAGGTATACTGTATCTTGGAAGATATTAAGTATTAACGCCCCCGGGTATACACCTATAAGATCAAAAAGAAATCCCCACAGACAGGCGCTATTACTAAATATCGCAATATACCAGATATAGTCTCCCTAGAAGAGATATATTATATCTTAGAGGTTCTGGAATATCAGTATAGGGAAGAATAAACCCGCCAGAGAGTAATTAATACTAGAGGAGTATAGCAGCTAATAACACCCAACTAGATCCAGCCTTCCCTCTAAATACTATCCTTAATTATATAAGTGTTGCGGCTGACTAAACTAGACTAGATATAATATACCCCCCAAATACCTTCTTTAAAATAACTAAAAGAAGTAGAGGACCTTCTAACCCCACTAGATATATAGCTAGACTGCTGTTCTAAGAGGCTATATCTATTAGATAAAATTATAAAGCTCTAATAAAAGTCAATTAAATCTATTTTATAATACTATAAGACTTACTTTTGCAATAAAAAAAAGGTATTAGTATTAAGATCTTAGTATAATAAGATCCTACTTGCTGTCTAAGTAGAAGTAGCTAAGTTATTCTACTAAACATTTATAAATAAGAAGATCCTACTAATTACTTATTATATCTTCTATTATAGAAAGTTAGCTTCTAGGGAATTCTTAATAGTCTAGTAGTAAAGTTAGTTAACTCTATTCTTAATATAAGTAATAAAGGCTCTTTAGTAATATATAAAGTGCCTACTAGAAGATAGTAAAGGGGTTGTTAATATATGCCGCAAGTATTATACTAGTCTATAAAATGGAAAACTACCTAAGGCCTATTTAATTAATAATATGTATATTAGATATAAGTATTAATACCTAAAAAAACTTAATAACCTCTTTTCTATTAAGAAGAGACTAATTACTCTTTAGGCTTCTTTTAGGTATATTATAAAGTTCACTATTAATAATAAGACTCCTTCTAGCTTAAATTATAGAAAATATATAAAGAGTTATATTATTATATTTCCAAATAAGGTTAATAACCTTATTATAATAATACTTCTCTATCTATTACTAGAGGCAATTAAAAATATATATATCTTCTAGAGTAGCTTAAGCAAGCCCAGCTCTATAGATATTAGCTATCTTTTTTAAGTCTATAAGACTATTATAAGAGATACTCTAATATAGCTTTAAAAAAATAACTCACTCTATAAGCATATTACAATTAACTATAATAAGATAGACAGTTAGCAGTATAAAGATAGCTCTAACATCCCTACTAACATCCTAGAGATAATATAACAAGAAGAGCCCTTAATTGCTAAAAAGATACAAACAGACTATATCGTCCCGCCTACAGACAGAGGGCTGCCAGAAAACCAGTTAACAAGTATTAAAGAACTCCTTAACTTAGCACGAGTTAACCCGGGCGAGAAGCACTACCTGTATAGAGAGCTCGGCACTTCTATTCTTAGCTAAGATTAACTCGATTCTAACAGCAATATTATCTATAAAATATTGTCTTTTAGTATGTTTCCTCTTAACGAGCCTGCTATATTCTCGGAGGCCGATAAGCTATCCTTCCTAGCAGATACTATATAAACAGATAGAAGTCAAGGTAACAGGGTCCCTCAGCTATATAGTATAAATATAGAAACTACAGGAGAACAGCCATTCATCCACGTAGAGCGGGGCTCCGACTTCGCCAACAATCTACATAAGGACTTCTTTTTAAGGACATTCCCTAAGCTTTTCCCGTGGGAAAAGGGGGGCCCGAAGGCAACGACCGATATAGAGAGCCGCCAATAATATGCCTCGGAGCCTGTCCACAACCCTCCTTCAAACCACTCACTCACCTACTGGGCCAAGTATATACTCCAGCGATACAGGG
The DNA here is from genome assembly GCF_021365365.1 of Ilyonectria robusta. NCBI lineage: Eukaryota > Fungi > Ascomycota > Sordariomycetes > Hypocreales > Nectriaceae > Ilyonectria > Ilyonectria robusta. The sequence continues at coordinate 7,637 of NW_025764568.1, forward strand.
GTCGGTTTGCCACGCACCCGGTATTCTATTTCCTCGTCTTTAACATTCTCCTCCGATCCTCCAACCGCCGTATTAGCATAATCCGGATAACAAAGAATTCTTTTAACAGAGCTAAGCAAGTCTATTAAAATCTAACAGCAAACCAACTAAGGAGAGCCAAGGAGGAGATACACCAGAACAAGACGACAATAGATAATAATATATCGTTCTTGCTTCAAGAGCTATCCATCTTTAGCCACGCCCAGCCGCTCTCAAATAAGACTCGGCTTCTAATACGGAGAAAGATACAGTCACTTATCATTTAGGCGGGCACGCCTGTAATATGGTTCACCATCAACCCCAACGATATTAACAATCCCGTAAAGATAAGACTCTCGATCTATAGGCTATATAATTACGACATAGCAAAGGAACTGCTAGCCAATCTCCAGAGACGGTACAACAGGATCGCTCTCAGCACCCTAGACCCGGTCAGCTCCGTCATCTTCTTCCACCGCAAGATTTCCCTATTCTTTAATAACTATATCAAGATAGGCTAAGAATCAGTTTTCGGGAAAATTAGTTACTATTATACAACAGTAGAAACAAACAACCGAGGCAGCCTATACCTATATGGACTGCTCTGGCTCCATGGGAATCTGCAGTTACTATCGCTTTGCAACAATATAGCCAATCCCCAGGAAGAGGAGTACCGAGCCCAAGTAATTTATTATATTAACTCTGTCTTTTACAAATGCCTAGATAAGAAGGCTGGACAGACAATCCGGAAGAAAAGAAAGCCAATCCAGCCTGTCGAGAAGATAATGAATAATAGCAAATCTCTTACTATAGCCTTTAAAGCGGAGTCTAACTATATTGCGTACTGCAGCCAGGTTCATTCTCACACCTTTACCTGCATTAAGTACTCTCTGAAGAGACTGGCTGGAGAGTATGCGGATAAATACCGACGGACGGCTTGTTATTTCAGAGCGCCGTAGAAGATTATCGAGGAGACGGGCTTCTCGGAGGACGGCCTGCTCAAGACCCGCCGCAACCACCCGCTGGTGAACCGGCACAACAAGGCCATGGCGGTCGGGCTCCGCCACAACCACGACATCTCGATGATCCTAACGAGGACCAAGGGACTGGCCATGGTCTTTTACATCACAAACTACACCACCAAGTTGGATACGCCGATGTGGAAACGCATCGTCATCGCAGGCGAAGTCCTGGGATAGCTACACCAGTCAGCAGATAGTCCGCAGCAGACACAGGTTCCGGGGCGTGACACCCAACCCTCAGCCGTTCTTAACCAGACCCGCTAGTTTCTGATAAGAACGGCAAATCGAATATTTTCGGATAGACAGCTATCGGCCGTGGAGGTCTGCTACTATCTGCTCGGTTACGACACGGACTTTACCAACGTACCGCGGTGGTCTTTCATCAACCTGACCGCCCTCTATTAGTCCATCTTCCGACGGTGGCTGCATCTTCGTCGCCAGTCTGGAGACGACACCGACACAGACAAGCCGCCTGAGACAATAGGCCTTAGAGAGAGCGGTCGGACGCTGTTGTCTCTGGATGCCTACGCCTACCGAGGTCCGCTTCTCAGAGGTCTATGCCTCTATAACTATATATCCATAATTAGCCTGGAGCGTCGCCGCAACCGAGAAGAGAATAAGACACACTTTGCTCTTGACAGTCCCTCTCAGAAATCTAATAATTGGATCCAGAAGCTTCGAAAACCCCTTGCATATGCAGTGCCAATCTTCCAGGGATACATCAGCAACGATCACAAGGACGACTACCCGGTCTACTTTAGACGGTATCATCCAAACCCCGCCATACTAATTCCAAGCCAGTACTAACCTGCCTAGAAACTCCATCCTCCACCTGGCCTTATTCGTGCCCTGGGATGACTTCCTCTCCAAGACTCACGGGGACATCACCGACATATAGACGAACCACGCCGCCGCACTCCCACCCCGTTTACGATCTCACGCCTCCAACATCTCCCTTCTGAGAAGATCGGCGGAGGATGCGCGGAAAGATGCAAAGCTCTGGGCCAGCAGGTCGGAAGGTGATGATACGGTCGACGTGGAGTTCCCTCTTGATAAGGGCGACTATCGTGAAGAGCCTGCAACAACGGCCGAGTATCAATAAAACTACGCAGCGCTCCTCCAGGCCATACACAACGCTATGCGAAACTCAGAAGCCACGAGGGGCTCGCCAGTACTACAGGACCTGGTCCGAGATCTACGCCATGAAAACCCTGCAGAAGAGCAGCGGCCTTTCGTGCAGCGTTATCAGGACTTCTATCAGCAAATTCGCCGTTCCCAGGATAACGCGCTATCCCAATACCCGACTCTCTCTCATGAAGATATACAAGCCGCGGCAAAGGCCCAGGGTATGCTGCACCTCCGCATATTAGATAAGATCGAGACTGGTTCTTAGGGCGCCGCTCCCGGCACGAGTAACAACAACCTGGACGATATCCTTATTTGTCACTGTGATACGGATATTACCATGCCACGTCAGCGTCTAGAGCCCGTAGAACGGGGCCCTCGAATACTGGTCGACGTCAACCATACAACGGGCTTCGCGGAACTGGGACGCCTTACTGTATTAGGCTTTACCCTCAACTCCCTACAGACAATAGCCCTCCAGCTTGTATACAAGTTCTTAGATAAGTACTCTGCTAACCCCGATTCGGCGGATTAACATCTCCAGTATACTGGAGGCCCTGGAGGTACGGGCAAATCCAGGGTTATCGATGCCTTAAAATGGGTATTTTTAACAAGAGGCCAATCACATCTTCTTCAGATCACGGGGACGTCAGGGAGCGCGGCGGCCCAGATCGGCGGCACAACCTTACATTCTGCCTGCAGACTGGACACCCACCGCTCCCCCCAAATACAACTCCCAGTTTTCTCCGAGGCGAAAAAGTGGACGTGGAAATAGAAACTGGTTCTCGTGATAGATAAGGTCAGCATGCTCGGAGGCGCCACCCTTTATGAGGTCAGCCGCAACCTCCAGTCACTCCGAGACTGTGCCGATAAGCCGTTCGGCGGGATTCCCGTCGTGCTCCTAATAGGGGACTTCTACCAGTTCGCTCCAGTTCGAGAGACGAGTCTCCTGGTGAACAAGACGATGAACCCTTCTTCCATCCCACTGGGACAGGGAACTATTTCTCACCATCGCGGCTTCAGTTTGTAGCAGATGTTCAATACGGTAGTACTTCTCGAAGAGCAGGTTCGTACGCGAGATGATCCTCAACTGAGCGCTGTTCTCGATAGAGTACGGGCTGGAGCCCAGATATAGCAGGACCTACTTATACTCAATATAAAACTCGTCGACTGCGCCCAAATCACCTTTAGTGCGGGCTTACGTGCTATAACTCCGCTGAACCGGAACCGCTGGTCACTTAACATAGAAGCCGTCGTCGACTGGGCTCGCTCTCGCAAGAGATATATCTCTATCTTTATCTCCGCACATACGTGGCGAAGTGGCATGCTGTCACAAGATCAAATCGCCAGGACTATCGAGCAAGGGGATAACTCCACCTGTAAGGTTCCTGGTGTCTTTTTCTATGCCCAAGGCATGCCTGTAATTGTAAACCAGAATATCTACACCGGCCTAAAGGTTATAAACGGGGCCGAGTTTAACGCCGCCGACTTCATACCCAACCCAAAGTACCCAGGATACCACCTTACTGACGACGTGACTATCCACTTCGGGCCACTACTTAGCATCCTCTTATAGTTTAAAGATACTAAGAGCTTATCTATCCCTACTCTGCCACCAGAAACAATCCTTGTCCGCTCAGTCTTACAAACTCTTAATCTGTCTAACTGCAACTTCAGGTTCTTATCTACAAAATGCAGCTGCTGCAGCTTACCCATCGTCCCCGCTTTTATACTTACTAACTATAAGGCGCAGGGCAAGATATTCACAGAAGTCCTCCTCAAGCTACAAGGGAATTATATTATCAATAGCAAGCCTTCTAAGTGTAACTTTACCAGTCTTTATATATAGCTATCCAGGTATACAATACTTCAGGGCATTAAACTTCTCAGTCCTGTATAATACTAGGATTTCATCGGAAATAAACTAGATCACACTATTATTCAGGCCATATAGAGACTCATAAAGCTAGCCGCAGAAACAAAACGGTACTACGAGGCCAGAATTATCAGAAATAGACAATATCATTCCAAGAATTACTCCACCCCAGCCAATACTGAAATCTAAAATTACTCCAACAACAATACACAACCATCTTATATATCATAAGATGACCTTACTGCCCGCCAGTCATCCGCATCCTCTTCGCCTCCCTTCCCCAGCCGGAACTGCTTCTATTCCTCGCAATAACCCATCCACCAATCTTCAAAGGCCTTTCGGCTGTACAGCATTCGCAGCGCGCCTTCACCCTCACCAAAGAGGTCTAGAATGCAATCGCAGTACATCCACACGCCCTCAAGATACTGCGGCAGCAGCAACTTCCTGTCCTTACATGCAACGACAATAGTGCCAACATATGACTGCCACTCCGGGAGCGCAAACCCGGAATCGGCATCGATATTAAGGTACGTGGCAATCTGATTGTCAAGGTCGGCCTGGTTTCTGGACTGAGTGCCTAGCCGGTACAGGACTACCGGAACCTCAATGAGCCTTGGGACGTCAGGCACAGGCCGCGAGAAGACAGGGTGATCTTCCGTGATCCTGATGGTAGACCAAGGCGGAAATTTGCGTTTCTCAACCTCACACCGCACGATGACGGCTTGGATAGACCCTGACACGCTCTGTGCCGTCGTCAAGGGTGACGCAGCCGATCCCGGGACGACTGGATCAAGTGATCGACTTGCTTTCACCATGGGCGCCTGCTGCTGCGAGGCTTCTGGCTCGGAATCGGTATCTATGCCTTGAGGAACGAAAGGTTCTTTCTTCCGTGCCCTCCACCAGGTCCAAAAACCAAGCTCGGGCCATGTAGTGGTCCGTGCGAGATGTCTGCACCACAACCGCTTCACCACGATCCCCGCGTCACTTCCCCCCCCCCCCTGCGCCACCATTTCTTCCCCGCGCCACTGTTTTTCCTCCCGCGCCACTTTTGTTAATCTACGGGCTCCCGAAGCACACAGCTGGATTACTAAGTACGGTTGTTTGAGATGTTGCGACCAGCTATCACCTGATTGGTCGAGCAGCCCCACATTAGGAGCTCAAGCTTGCGAAACCACACGTAGGCAAAAGCTGTTGGATTTAGGCAGCATGCATAGCATCTTAGTCATTGAGAGCCCACATGTATGTGTATTGTGCATATTGTCATCTAGGCTGACCCCGCAGCAGTCAGGGGTATTATATGCGCAGTTGACCGCCTTCCTATTCGGGCTGTGCTCGGCATGGTCACTCAAGTGACCGAGGTCACCTGATCATGTGCATGACTGTGCGCACGATCTATTCTAACACGCCCCTTCAGCTTCGCGGTCCTGCCGCGGAGCTGCACTTTGCTTCATAGCTCCTGTGCCCTTTCCTCAGTTCTTCTCTGTTCAATCTTATCCGTCAAGTCGATCAGCTTCAGTTGCTTGAGGAAGCCCGAGTGGCCGTCTCCTGAGAGGTTCTTCGTTAATCCGTCGGCGAGCATTCGGGTAGTAGGCGTGTAGATGACATTAACTCTTTCTTCGATGATTTCTTGGCGTAGCCAATGGTTGTGAATGTCAACATGCTTGAGCTTCGTGCGTAGTTGTACTAGTTCTGCAGTGACAAGGCGGATAGTCTGCTTATTGTCGCATTCGATTGTGATCCTTGCTGGTGTTGCTGCTGCTCGGCGAGCAGTCGGAGAGTTCAGGTCAACCTTCAATGCAGAGATAAGTCGGCTTGCAAAGAGAGCTTCCTTGGCTGCTTGGGAAAGCGCCAGGAGCTCTGCCTCTGTTGTTGACGTTGTAACTGTATCCTGTTTGTTGGCTCTCCAGGAAGTGATCCCGCCGAAGAGCTTCATGACGAATGCCTGAGAACTCCGACGATCCGTTGAGTTATCGGCGAAGCTAGCATCTGAGGCAACTTGCAGTCCGTCTTCTTCACTGCCGGCCGCAGCTCCGTATTCAAGGCAGAGACCCTTTGTTTGTATGAGGTATTGCAGGGCTCTGTCGGCGGCTCTTTGTTGCTGCGGTCCGGGGTTCTGGTTGAACCTAGCTAGTCGGCTTGCAGCAAAAGCTATGTCTGGTCGAGTCATCACTGCCGCGTACATGATCGTGCCGACCTTCCTGAGGTATAGGTTGACGCTGCTGGGGCTCGCTATTGTGTCATGTGGCAGAAGTTCTTCGCGAATCATGGGGGTTACCGTCGTCAGGTTCGGCGAGTCTTCGGGGAGCAGGCGGCGCATTTTATCGATATAAACAGCCTGTGACAACCACAGCTTTCTTGCTCTGCGATCCCGGATGACCTCGATCCCTAGGAACCATTGAAGTGGCTTGCCTCCTTCAATATTGTACGTTGTCTGTAGTTCTGCCATCAGCGACATTGCCTTGCTCTTGATGCGCTTAGGGAAACAGAGAACACAGTCATCCACGTAGAAGAAGAAGATGATATCTCCATGAAGCCAACAGCAGTCCTCGCCAGGCACTCGGCGAAAGCCTGCTTGCAGCAAGCCCTTTTCGAAGTGCTTTTGCCACAGCAGTGGTGATCGCCGAAGACCATAGAGAGCTTTCTGTAGCTTCAGAATCCTTCCTGGCTTCCTGTATCCCGCAGGCATTTGCATATAAATATCCTCATCCAGCTTTGCATGTACAAATGCATTGACTGCATCGTATTGCAACATATCGTAGTCGAATCGGTTGGCTAGGGCCATGAGGGTTCTGAATGACATGCCCGCCAAAGTTGCTGCGTAGGTCTCTCGGCCATCGATCGCTTGCTGGTCGCCGCGTATAACGAGGCGCGCTTTTATCTTCACGAATCTGCCGTGTTTGTCAAGTTTATAGACGTAGACCCAGTGGCAGCCGAGCACTCGTCGGCCTTTAGCCGAGGCTTTTGCGACTTCGATCCACGATTGGGAATCTGCATGACTTTGTAAATGTATTCTTTCTGCTTCAAGAAGAGCCTCCCGGTAGGGATGGCTTGCTATAGTCGCGTGCGAGCTGGGAAGGGTCTGCAACAGACGCCACGGTGTATTTACGCATGGCGGCCTTTCCCCCCCAGATACAGGGCTCTCCATCTGTAGAGGTTTTTGTGCCACTGCTGACGCAGGGCTCTCTAATCTCGGAGGTTTTTGCGCACCTATATCCTTCGTGATCTGAGGGCAGACTTGTCTTCCCCCGCCGAGTGCTCGCCTAGGGCTGGCCAGGCCTTCGCCGAACACTCTGCGGTTACTCGTGCGATGCTTGGGCGACTGGAGTCTCCCAGCTAGAAACGCAGCCTTGAAAGACTCACGCTGCTTCGCTGGTCGATCGGCGAGATCACTTTGGACCTTCCGAGCCTCACTTTGTCGATTTGCGAGTTGGTATGCGGAGCTCTCCTTGTTTTTATTCGGAGCATATTGCGTACCCGCTTCCAACTCGTGCTTGGCCGCTTCCCCACGCCCCTTCACACCTAGACCAGAGGCCAAGGTGTGGAAAAACGCGGCTGGCGGTGATAGGGGAGGTGTTGGGAGAGGTTCAAACTTAGCTGTGGTGTATTCATATGCCCCTTCAGATTCGGGCACTTTGCCAACAGCCTCGCAATTACTCGGCGAGTGTTCTCCAAACAGGTCATCGTTGTCTTCCCCTATTACTTCATCTGCTTCTTCATCAGGTGGCTGTGATAGCCACTGCTCAGCTTGTGCTTGTATCGCTACAAGTTCTTCGATGCGTTGTCGGATAGCTTCGAGGTTCTGTTGCCTTAAATCGTCTCGAAGACTCTCTGTCCGTCCGTCGAACAGTTGCTGCTCGTTGAATGAGACGTCTCTTGTTGTAAAGACTTCCTTATGCAAGGGGTTCCAGACTCTGAATGAGTTGCTTGACGTATAGCCCACTAGGAAGCCGATCCACGCCCTCGGAGCCTGCCTTTGAAGCCGGTTTCTTCGCAATTGTGCATCTGCAGTCAATGCAAAGACCTTGCAGCCGTATGCTCGAAGGTGTGAGAGGTCGGGCTTCGCTGAGTGGTCGCCGCGGAATTGGCGATGGAACAACTCGTACGGAGTCTTTCTGTTTCTGTGAATTGAGGGTGTACGATTATAAAGGTAGGTAGCAGCTTTGATCGATTCCGGCCACAGATATTCAGGCAACTTAGCTCCTGCACGCATTGCGCGGCTTTTCAGTATGATGACTGCAGCGATGCGTTCTGCCCCCCCGTTTTGTGCTTGAGTATTCGGGGCCGAAGGCTCGGCGCGTATTCCCCGAGCGGTCAGCAGCTCAGCGACTTGCGGATGTATTTCTGTTATCTCATTATCGCACTCAAACACTTTGACCTTAATGGAGTATTGCACCTCCAACATCTTGAGGAAGTGAGTGATCGCTGTGCGGATAGCGAGCGTTGAGCGATTGTCGGCATAGTAGTCCCATGAGTACCCTGTTGCTCGGTCCGTGAAGATCCATACAGACGTATAGCCTGCATAGCCTGGGGTCATCGGATGGAAATCTAGGGCTATTCGTTCTCCTGGTTTTGCTTGCGCTGTTGCTTCTCGGGGTGCTCTGCGGATCGCTCGGCAAGCCTTCGCTACACCACATGCATCGCAGTCCACAGTCGTTATTCGTTCACGGCCTTCAGGCTCGTGCATCTTCAGCCTGACGCCCCTTGAGGCCGTTATAAGGCAACGCAGGGAGTCTGGGCCTGGATGGCCGAGTCGTCGGTGCCAAGTCATTGTGTCCCCTAGCATTGGCTTTCTCGGAGTCCATGTTGTAAAGCGAGACTTCTTCTGTGGCTTGTCTGCTGTCATTGCCGCCGTGTGCTCCACGACCCTTCTCCGAGCGTTTGGCGAGTCTAACGCTCCATCTTTCCATTCTAAGACTTGTTGCCCTTGCTTCTCGTCGATAGTGCCTAAGAAGGACCCATCTGATCTCCGCAGACAGTTGTTACCTGGTCTAGTATCCCACCAAAGGCCTCGCTGTCTCAGCTTCGAGAATGAGACGAGGTTCGTGGTAAGGGATTTACACAGGGCAACGTCATAGAGAGTGAGCCTTATCGGCGAGCCATCGGCATCTGCTAGGGTAATAGTCGCTTCACCGTAACCGTCGATTGGCACTTGGGTAGTTCCTGACCAAAAGAAATCTCCTGGTTGGGCTGCTCGCAGGTTTTTCATTCGGCTTGTATCTCGGAAGATATGCAGGGTTGCTCCTGAGTCTAGGAGAACACAGTTTTGTAATGCGTAGTAGATGCCGGCTACTAGTTCAGCGTTCGTCATGCAATCCCTGATGATTAGGGCTGCGTTCGCTGTACAGGTGCCGACAGGTCGTAGTCAGGCTGATTTCTCTAGCTTGATCTTTCTGATCCGTCCGACTAGGTCGTCTTCGTTCTCTTCTAGCCGCTTGTTGAACCTTTCGGTTACATGGGACCGCGGTTCGAACCAGTCAGGTCTGTTCTCTGGAAAGGCGTAGAAGCAACGTGATAGTGGATGGAGTTGACAGCATGCTGGGCACTTGGCTTCTTTATCCGATCCAATGCTCTGACGCCGTCTCTTCTTGGTGTTTGTTCGTCGAGCATTCGTCGAGCTATCGGCCTCTTCTTGTGTGCCTCCTCCGCCGTGGAAGGCTCCCTGACTCACTCTTCCTCGCCGTGGGGTCTCCGGCCGTTTAGCGATCTCTCGGCGAATGTCTGCCATGACTGGGCCGACTGTTAAAGTACCTGCTCGGACTTGAGCTATCTGCATGACGCTGTATGCATCTGTCCAAGCCTGTAGGTGCGTTGACTGAAGAGCTGTTGTGAGGTCTCCAAGCCACTGATCGGGTTCTATTGCCTCTTGGAGGCCAACATCCTGAGCCTCGTTGATAGCATTCCGCCATCGCTTAAGCCAATCGGCTGCAGCAGTGTTGGTCTTGATCTTTCCTTGGAGTGGTTCTCCCAAGATCTCGCGGTATGCTCGGCGAGCCCTCTGCTTCCGCTGTTCGGTTGCTAGAGCAAACTCGTCATAGATTGACTGAATCCACTCAGGCAAACTGGTCTCTGGCTTGCAGTGATGCCGAGAGAGGGGTTCATCAAGCGTCTCAAGGACCCAGTTCCTTACGTTCTTTGTTCTGGTTTGGAATTCCTTGTGGCGCTTATTGCGGTGTTCGTAGTTGGCCCATAAGGCGTTGTACACTCGGAGACCCTTCTCGGGCAGCTCGCTGACATCTTGAGCCTTTAGCGTCATGTCGTCTTCATCACCAAGAGTGGGGTCTTCATCATCGGTCACGGCCGTAATGGTCTCGGTGTGATCGCTAGAGACTTGTGATTGCTCGGCGAGCCTTGAGCGAGTGATTAACGCTGGCTTCTTCTTGAATTGAGTGATATCCGGTGGAATTGGGGCCTTTGAGATCAGCTCCGGTTTGTTCTTCTTCTCAGGGTCAAGATAGTCCCAGAGGTCTTCGTTCATAGCTGTAGTCTTCAGGGTCTTGAACCACGTGATCCAATCCTCGTCTGTGACTAGCTCGATGCTTGTGGCGGTCGCCATGCTTTCGGCGACTGCTCGTCGGGCGCTCGTGGACAGCCTGCTGCCTAAAGCGGTAATTGCTGGTAGATATGATTGCGTATGAGACTCTTAATTGTTGGATTTAGGCAGCATGCATAGCATCTTAGTCATTGAGAGCCCACATGTATGTGTATTGTGCATATTGTCATCTAGGCTGACCCCGCAGCAGTCAGGGGTATTATATGCGCAGTTGACCGCCTTCCTATTCGGGCTGTGCTCGGCATGGTCACTCAAGTGACCGAGGTCACCTGATCATGTGCATGACTGTGCGCACGATCTATTCTAACAAAAGCAACTTAAATATCCTTTATACCATTCACGACCATCGCCCAAGATATTACCCTCATCTCTTAAGAGTATTTATCAATAGTATAAAATCGACACAGACTCTATAGCCAACTAGCTGGCTATAACTACTAAGGACAACAATTACGCAGACAATACTTCAAGCTCCAATAATATACCGGTTAAGTCAGGCAGATAGAAGGGCAAGACTTAGAAATAGGCTAAAGGTATACACCAGCCTCAGCCAGGCAACTTCGTGAATAAAACTTCTCGCATCATTAGGATTAGGAATTTTAAACCTATAGCAAGCTATATCGCTAAGATAGATTCTATTAAGGTTCCTAATTACTTAACTATAGCTCTTAAGCGCGTTATTTGGGGTACTTAAAATTGACTATTATAGCTTCTATTTATATACAGCAAAGTTAAGTAAATTAATATTTCTATTGATAGTATATAAGAACTTTTCGAAACAGCTTATTAATAGTAAAGCTAAAGTTAAACCCAGCTTAGATAAATAATATTCTTTTTTTATTAGGGTACTTAAAAAAATTTACAATTACTTAAAGCTACTTATAAAAACTAGTAGCTTTAATATAGAGAAAGTAGCTAAAAAGGCTAGCGAGAAATTCCAGGGTTCTTTTAAGAATATATTTAATATTTTTAAAGTATATATACTATTTAAAGTATTCTTAAATACTCTAGATATTACTCTTAAGTCTGCAACTAATTTAAAGTATACTATTAAATAGAATAAATCTATAGAAGATATAATCTTTATTCTTATTACTCTTTTAGGTAATTATAGCTACCTTAAATAAGAAATTAAGTTACTATAGGCAGATTATAAGGCTAATTATCTCAATCTTACTACTGCTACTATTATAATAAATATAGCTTTTAAGCTTACTTATAGTATAAAAAATAAAATTATACTTATAGTAAGTAAGTATAATAGTATAGGCGATATTACTATCTTATACTTTATAAAATTATATAAATTATCTAGTATTAATATACTAGGTAATAAGCAGCTAGATAATACTTATAACTTAAAAGCCTATAATCTAGCTTAGCTTTATTTAATAAATACTATTAATCTTCTTACTAGTTATATAAATAGCAATTTAAGTAACTTTATTATTATTAACTATAATAGTAAGTTTAGCTAATATAATAAAAAGCTTAATATTAAGAGGGAGATAAATTATATAAAATAGTATTAAGATAAGATTGTAATAATAAAGATCCTACCAGACCTGTAATTTCTCTTCTTAAATCTAGAAATAGAAGTAGTTAAAGATAAATTAATTTGTGGTATTAGTACTCTAATAAATAATCCCAGTAATAGTATGCCCCTATAATTAGCCTAGGCTACTTAAATTTATCTTAATATCCTATAATTCCTCGAGTTAAATTGTAGCTATAACTTTAATAAGATAAAATAAGAAAGCCTTAAGATTAAGAAGGTAATACTTAATATCTCTAACTTATAAAAATACAGCTAGATTCTTAAAATTATAATAAAGTAGAATAGGAATCCAATTTTAATATACTACCTCTAAATAATCTAATTAGAGTTATTACCTAAAAACAGTCCCCTAATATAAAAATTTCTATATTATAATCTAATTTACTATAGCCTCCTCCTCTATAATATATATATAAATTTATACCTCTTAGATATAATATATATAGTAACTCTAGAAGGAGTTATATATATAATATAGCTATATTATACTCTTTATCAGGAGAAACTTCTTTTAAATTATTTTATATAAAAAGATCTTAAAACTTTTTAAAAAATATAAAGTAACTTAGCTATTTTTATTAGTAATCTACCTACAAACTATAAAAACTACTTTAAAAATTACTATCTTTATATTAATATATCTACTAGTAACTTAATACTAATTAAGTAGAAAAGTAAAGTTAATATTAATACTATAAATAAGTATTATAATAAGCAGTTAGGAATAATTAAGCTAGCTAGTTACTAGTGGGATATCTCTAGAGTAATTAAATAGGTTAAAAGAAGAGATTAGTATTATTACTAGGGAAAATTATTATTTTTCTTTTATTAGAGATTCTTCCTAGAAGTTAAGAGGCTAGAAGAGCTTAAGGCTACTAGGAAGTCTATTAATTAATTACCTTTATTTTTAAGAGATTTATTTAAGCCTTCTTACTATTACTATATTCCTATCTAACTTTTATCTTTAATATCCCTTAGATATCGGGCTGCTATAAGCCCTATTAATACCTTACTAGTAAACTTTTCTATAACTAACCTAATATTCTATCTTATAAGATACTTCTCTATTAGAAGATATAAGCCTTAGATTAATCTGACTTTATATGTATAATCTGGTGCAGCTTCAAGCTGACCGGCTAAGATATCTATATAATAACTCTCTGTATATTTCCCTAGAATAAGTTAATAAGTTAGGTATTATTTTCCGTTCTTTTTACTATTAAATTAGAGGTTATAGTAGGGTAGTAAATTAATTAATCTTACTTATTAGAGGGATTAATTAATATATTTCTATACTATAAGCTATTAAACTTAAAAAGAGTAAGAAGAAAAGAAAAAGAAAAATAGAGGAATTAAGATCTTTTAAGTTTTCTATAAGCTAAGAGAGTCTAGAAAGCCTAATTAAACTAGTAAGAAGCTAGATATTCTATTTAAGATACTCTTTATAAGAGAGGATATTTATAATAATTTAGACTTTAGGCTATACTAATTATAATTATACTAACTTTTTAGCTTTAAAAGCTAATTAAAAAAGAAAGTATAATTAGCTTAAAAAGTATCTTATAGAATAATATTCCTAAATAATTATATTTATAGGAGGTTTATTTAAGGCTAGATTATTAATTTTATTTAGTAAGCTATTAGCTAAATAAGAATATATAGAGATTAATTAAATAGAAAGATATTATTATAATAATTATAACTTAATATCTTATAAAAAATTAAATCTAGCTATACTAGCTTTATTATCTATTTATAGTATTAGAATTTTAAAGTTTAGAGGGAAAGGTATAAAAGAGAGAGTTTTAACTTTAAAAGTAAAAAAAAGAATAAAGAAATTAATAGTACTTAGAAAAAGAATCTTTATTATAATAATTACTCTATAAAAAGAGATTTTACTAGAAAGTATAGAAAAGTACTAAGTAAAAATTTTAATTATTAGTAGTAATTTTCTTTTATTACTTCTAGCCTATTTTTAAGAGATTTTTATAATTATTATAATTTATATCTACTTAAAATAGATATTTAATTTTCTTTTAACTTTTTTTTATTTTTTATTTATAAATTCTTTCTAGCTATATATTTTTCTATATAAAAAAGATACTATTATAGTTAGATATTTATTTTAGTATAATTAGCTAAATTATATTATAAGAAAAGGATTATTCTTTAAGAAATTAAGATTTCTCTAATTATACTTATAATTCTAATATATTATTAAGATAAGAAAAAAAAAAAGAAGAGAAAAGTATTAAATAAGATACTTAAGAATATAATTAGCTACCCCTAACTTAATATATTAAACTAGCTTAGTTATAACTTACTACTCTTCTAGTTGGTATAAAGTTATTTTTATAAAACTAGACCCCTTTAAAGTTAAATATCTATTTTAAGATAAATCTAAATAATAAAAGCTACTTAGAAGCTAATAGAATAATAAATTGGATTTCTTATTTCTATTTATATATTTAAATATAAGTTTAAAGAGACTAATATTACTAGCTTTATATAGTTATTTAAGAATTATATTAGAGGCAGAGTTTATATTAATAAGAAAAAAAGATACTATTAATTATTTTTTCTATAAAGATATTAAATTAAAGGTAAAAAAGGCCTATAAATATAATATCTAGAAGGAAGTTAAGATAAAACTTCTAGAGGTCTTTAAGAGGAGAATAAGAAATAATAGCTTTAACCTCTTAAAAGAATTTTAAAGATAAACTTTCTATTTATAAGAAAGATAACTAACTTTAAGATACTTAACTAGCTTAAGATTATTAAGAGCTATATAAGGCTCTTTAAAATAGAGGGAAATTTAAGAAAGGTAATTTCTATACTATTTTCTATATTCTTCCCTAGAAGGTTATTATTTAGTATATAGATAGAAGAATATCTCAGTCTAGAAGCTATAAGTAAAAACCTATAATAATATAGTTAATCTTATAATATCTTACTTAAATAGAACTAGAATTTAAAACCTAATTAAGAAACTTTAAAAGAGAGAATTTATATTAAATAAAAGGCTCTTAAAAAAAATATAAATATTCCTTTTTACTGCTAAGTTAACTAAAAACTAACTAAGCTATTAACTTTCTTATTAAAATAGTTAAGAGTTAAATATTAATATAGCTTATTAATAGAAAGATATAAAAGTAAGTTAGTAGCTATAATTTAGAATACTATAAATAAGTAGAGGCTTTTTAATTAGTTTATTATAATTATAACCCAGCTTCTAGAGGATCTTATAGAGATAACTAGAATTTTATTATTAATACTAACTATAGTTAGAGGCAGATTAAATACTTTCTACTACTATATTTCTAGTTATTTTCCTAATTAATATATAAGCTATAGAAAGATAGAATACTAGCTACTATAATTTTAACTTAGAAGCTAGTATAGCTGGTAGATTAAAGGAAGTAATATCTCTTTAAAGCTAATTTAGAAGATAGAACTTCTTAGCAGTATTAAAAGCTAGTTATTCTATAAATCTAAAAGTTCTAAAGTTCTAGCTACTAGTTTCTTAGAAGGTCTAATATCCAGCTCTATATTTAAAATTAGACTTTAACTAAAAGAATAAGATTTAGTAATAGACTTTATAAAAAGAAACTAGAACCTGCTATTTAAGAATCTTAATTATTAATAAGATTAGCAGTAAAATTAGAAAGCCTACTAATAATTAGAATAATAAGCCTATTACTAATATTATTCTTATTAATAAAAAGATAATAGTAAGCCTTCTATAATTCTAAATAATAATATTACCTTTAATACTACTATTATAAAAGAGCTAGAGTTAAAGAACTGCTAGAAAAAGCTAAAAGAGATTATCTAATTCCTCTAGTAATTATACTAAGAATTCTTTACTAACTAAATTAGGAACTAGAAGCTAGTAGAAGCTATTAATAAGAATACCTCTAATAGAGATATCTATTATACTACTTTAATTAAAAATAAAGTCTTTCTAAAATAAAAGATTCTAAATATAAAAATCCCTATTTTAATTCCTTAGATAATCTATTATAACTTGAAATTTAGCTGTTTAATAGCAAAGAAATTAATTAATATAGCTAATAGTATTACTAATACTATCTAGCTAAATCCTACTTCTTTCTATAAGAAAAGGCTGCTAGGGAATGTTAAAATAAATATTCTTAAGGACGGGAAGAGCTAGAGCTTATAGTATAGAATAGCCTGCTATTCTCTAAAATTTACTTTAATAATTTAACTCGGCAATATAAGTTCTTATAATTATAATTAGCTAAGAAAAAAACCCTCTAACTTTTAGGGTAATTCTATTCTTACTCTAGGAGATTATATTATAATAAATAATAAAATTATAAAGAAGGTTTCTATAGAAAGAAATTAAAAAAGTCTGACTATAAAATACCTAATAAGATAATAATAAAAGCTTTTATAAACCTTATTTAGAATATTAATATATAGCTATAGTTAATATACTAAGACTTTTAAGGTTTAGATAAAATTAAATATCTAGATAATTATATTTAAAAAGCTATTTTAAATATAGATATTAAAGGCAATATTATCTTAGATTATATTATTAAGACTAGCTGGCTTCTATTTATATTTAACTTAGCTAAGATTATATTCTTCTTAAAAAATTAATTCTAATAGCTAGAATTATTACTACTAATATCTATATAGATAATATCTTTATTAAATAAAAGATATATATAGCCTTTATATTAGCAGTTTCTATTTTCTTTATTCTAGAAATATCTTTCTTTTACAGTATAAAATTACCTTTAACTATAATACTATTTCTAGGAGATATTAATAAGCTATAAGCTAGACTATTAACTTAATATCTTTAGTTACAGGCGAATATAAAAAGTTAACTAGTTATTAATAATATAGTATTGGGGGTTATTATAAGTATATAAACCCTCTAAACTGGCTATTAATAATATCTATAATTTAAAGGAGGATAATATTAAGTATCTTATTAGATATATTAATAAAAAAATAATATGAAAAGTTTTTAAGATTATTCTTAAAAACTAGATAAAAAAGAATAATTTAATATAGTTTAGAAGTTAAGAAAACTTATACTTAGAATAGTAGCTAAGAGGATATAACAATTCGGGTTATACTATATATAAAAGAAAACTAATAAGATCTAGCCAGGAATAATATCCTTTTAATAGATCTATACTAAAGGGACTATTCTAATATAATAAGAAATAGAATAAGATTAAAGGGAAACCTAAAAAAGAACTCTTCTTTTTCTAATTATATTACTTCTAAATTCTT
>NW_025764569.1:0-24597 GCF_021365365.1 Ilyonectria robusta
TAGTTATTAATATTTTTTAATAGCCTACTTTAAAAAGCTAATTTATTATTTAAACTAAGAATTATTTAAGGTTATTTAGTTTTTTTTTTTAGCTTTACTTAATATTATCAAATAAATTAAAGCTATATAGTAATCTCAAATAGTAGAAATAAACAATAAGAGCTACACCCAGCACCAGAAGAAATAGTAGCTAAACAATAAGGTTATTACCCACCAGTCTCTACCTAAAGCTTCCATTTAACCCCTCTAACTTCACCCTATTAATCTACAGTCAACAACCTTACTATCTTAGTTAACAACCTTAAGATAGTAATCTTATTCAGAGTAATAGGATATAAGGGAGATTAACATCTCCTATCGTCAAGAGACCAACTTCCCTTCTAACACTTATCCCATTACAACTAATTTTCAATATAGCAAATTTCATTCGAGCAGCTCTTTCCAGGGATAACTCGTTATATCCGTATTATAGATCCCAACTCCAATATGATGTCGGATTCTCTTAGAATCTAGAAGACGAATCGGAAAGACAGAAGCTGAATTTCCTCTTGAGCTTTCTTAAGAAAGAAAATCTATTTAAGCTATCGCCACACTATCCGCAACACCTAAATAGAAGCCAACAGATCGCATTAGCTATTTTTAGATGCCATTTGCTTCTTGACAATAGGACTAGGGTTAATGGGCAAGAAAATCAAACTCTTGTCCGCAGTCTTATCCATATATCCAAATAGAAATAGGCGCGCTTTACAACTTGGCCAAAAATATCAACAATCCCGATCCAAGGGGTCAAGTCTTCCTCCAGGATATCGCCGGGGCCCAATATAAACCCTGGTTCCAGGAGCTGTTATGTTGTGTTGGGTTGGTATGGATACTAGCTATATAGGGTGCTGGCTAGAGGGGGGATTTGAATGACTTGGATCTCGGGGCGTTTTACAGGTCGGGTTGTGGGAGTTTTTCAGTGCAATTATTAAGGTTAGAGTCGAAAAAGTTAGACAGGATTCCGGTAGAGAAGAAAAAAGCAGCTTAAAACCCAAACTTAGGCCTTGGCAACTGTGATATACGCACAACAAAAATACAGTAAATTCAAATACTAGGTTCCCTTATCGAGGGTTATTTAAGGTTATATAATTAGAATTTAACTTAGTTTTTTATTTTTAATTAGCTATAAAAATTAAATTAATATTATCTCTTTTTTTTCCTTTTTTACTTTTAAGCTAGAATTTATTTCTTTTTTTTTTACTAGCTAATAGAAAAATCTCTTTTCTTTTTCTCTTTTAAGTATACCTTTTTAATTATCTCTAGTAAGATAATTACCTTATCTCTTTATAGAATCTTAAGTAATTATATAGTTTTTAATATACTTAAGAGTAAATAAATATTATATAAAAAGATATTAAGTTAGGGCTTTTTAGTCTTTAGAAATAAAGATTATTTAATTAAATACTTATAATTACTAGAGCTAGAATTAGTAGGTTTCTTTAATAAAAATACTATATTAAATAGAATTAGTAGCTAGATCTACTAAAGCTATAAATTAAAAAGATTTTAAATAGAACCTTCTAAATAAAATATAAATATTATTCTTCTAGTATCTTATTATTTTCTCAATTAATAATCTTTTAACCTATTCTTTAGGGACTTATTAAAGGTTTATTTAATTAAATAGTATTAGCTGAAAACACTATCTATTTTGCCTACCTATCCAATTTATCCAAACCCCAAACCTAACCTTTCCAACCTTTCCAACACAATACTATTGCAGTTATTATAGCTCTACCTTTAGGTAGTTATATATTCTTAGTATCCTCTACTTACTCCCTTACTTAATAGTAAAGTTAATAGATATATTAGCAGTAGCTACTATACTTAAGCAGGCTAAAGTATAAATAGAGATATAGTATTAATATATATTAATAAATAATAATAAATAATAAAATAAAATATATATCCACCTAATAATATACTATACTATATAAAAGTAGTAATAGTAATAGTAGTAGTTATAGTTATTTTATATATAGTTTTTATTTCCTCTAGTAGCATAGCAAGCAACCTATATATAGTTTATAGTTATAATACCAGTAAAAAATAAAATTAAGAGGCTTTTTTAATAAAAAAGAAAGGGGCAAGGCAAATGGCGGTTCTTTAGCGGGGCCGGGGTCGGCGCATTTATAATACATTCCCTTTTTAGACGAAAGAGGAGGGAAACGGATGTTGATTGGGCGGCGGGGCCTCTTTGGAGGAAAAAGGTCGGTCGACTACAAACAGTAGTAGACTTTCCTTACATGATGCATTTTGGATGCCATCTTGTGGCTTGTGGAAGGCCGGTACATTGCCCTGCGGAGCTTCCCGCGCAGGGTGAAGTTTGAGTGTCCGTTCCACCGGATTCTGCAGTTGTGCCGCTGGGTGGCGGCATGGCCCTGGGCTAGTGATGAACTGTGGCGGGAAGACAGTGTTTCTACGGAGTAGCACCAACGAGAATCCTCGCGTTTCATTATATGGAGATCAAGCCATTGCCATCGTTCGTCCCCTCCTCTATCCATCAGCGCGCTACTCATGCATTCCCACTAGTATCTCGATCGTGTTGAAGAGCTAGACCTGCTGATGACTTGCGCCGATCAGAATGACGCTGACACTGACGCTACAAATCTGGGTAGATAGTAGCGTGAGACGATAAAATTGATCGTTGTTAAGGACTCAGACCTCTGGTTGCATTGTCCGTTAACTATGGCATCTAGTCCGTGTTAGTACTAGGTCAACAACGTACTCAGGGGAGAAGCAGGGATCCGCTCCCGGGTTCCCGGCCTTGACAGCCGTTCGGGTTGGCTAGCTCGGACGCTGCAGTAGCGTGGTGTTCTGGTTCTTGCTGGCGTGTTGTGGAGTGTCGCTTCAGGGCGGCTGTTATGCAGACAGACAGCCCTCGGTTGGCGATTGACTGGGTAAGCACTGCTCTAGGTCTGCAAATAAAGTTTCAGACCCTGCGATTTAATCTACACACTAGCGAAACAGGCTACTTCAACATTGCGTGTGCCATGGGTGACCACTCTGAGGCCTGGAGCAAAGAAAAGGTCGGAATGGACCGTCAGCCACCAACTTTCAGCTGCGCGTTCCGTAAGCCGTGCTTAAGGATGAGTGGAGGCGGTGTGATGGTCTCCTTAACACCGGCAGCCTCAAGGGAACATCATGTCCTATACTGATCAGTTTGTTCCCTATCAAACGCTAGTTCAGCTACTACACCCGGGCCTAGTGAACTATCGAGGAAGTGCCCTTCCAGCTTTGACAGAGAACGCGATGGTGCAGAAACCACTGGGTATCCAATTGCGACTGAGGAAGGGGAACCATTAGTGCGTGAGCTGGGAAGATTAATATTGCCGCATCGCGATTAGTCGAGCGCCCAATTTATGCGATACGTCTAACT
The DNA here is from genome assembly GCF_021365365.1 of Ilyonectria robusta. Classification (NCBI taxonomy): domain Eukaryota; kingdom Fungi; phylum Ascomycota; class Sordariomycetes; order Hypocreales; family Nectriaceae; genus Ilyonectria; species Ilyonectria robusta. The sequence continues at coordinate 3,419 of NW_025764569.1, forward strand.
AAATGTTCTTTTATTCGAGGAAAATAATAGATTGGCAAAACTTGGTCCGTTTCTTTCGTTCTGATGGGTGTCCTAGAGTGCTTGGCCATCACTCGAGCATCACCAATTGCTCATTAGCCACCTCCGGATTCCTTCAGAGGGTCAGGGGTTGGAAAGGTCCCCCTGTTTTAACCCGAAGATCCCTGATGCATACTTAAACTTTAATGTGTACTCCTGATCTAACTATGAAGGAGGGACGCAGATCTCTTCGGCCATCGTACTGCATGGTAGATACGGGTAGTCTTTGAAGTACCGGGCTTAACGTAATAAACAGTGAGGCGGACGGCTATAGCTGAGCCTCAAGATGTTGAATTATGTCTCGTTGGTAAGAAAATAAGGGAAATAGTTGACATAATCGCCGTCACCAGGTTGGGTGCCCAAGTCAATGTTTTCTCTTGGCCAGCCTTGTCAAGCTGTCATTTCTTTCCCTCCTGACATATCCTTGGGCGAGGTGTTTATTATCAGCTTTAATGGAGCAGGACTACTTTTGACATAGGAAATACTTCTTTGAGGTTAGGAAGTGTAACTCGGAAATTCACTCTAAAGCTACTAAATTTTACGAGTCTTGAGAGAGCGTTGGGCTGCAGCCCAACCCTTGGCTGAAGGACCCTGGGAGGAGGGAGGGCTCTTGCAGGAGTTGTGGTGTCTTGCAGGAGTTGTGGTGTCTTTACTGCCAGAGTTCTCGCCTTTTTAGTTTAGGTAAATTTATCGCTCGTCGTGCTGATCTTGCTAGACGGGTCGAGAATGACGTGGAGGGCAATGCATTTCATGCTGACGATAAACCAGTCACGAGCGGTTTACTCGGCAGGAATTGCCGCACCGTTACATTTAGGGATCTTGACTACCTGGGGAGATGACATCAGGGATAGTTAAGAAGTGCCAAAACGGCTAGAGTGGTACTATAAGAACGCTAACTGACTCGTGAAGATTGCCGCCAGGTTAGTGCCAAACGTAGCCTGCTTTATGGAGTACACAGACGTTACTAAAAGGCTTATACTTCCAATGCGGGGAACCATTCGGCATTACTCTCAAGAACTCTTCGTACTGAGTAGGGACCTGCCCTTTATGGTTCAGTGCGAGTGGCTTGTTAGCCTGCCAAATCAAGTGCCGGTCGCAGATCACGACCTGTTGTAGTCTGGGTGCCCATCCGAAAGCTAAATGCCTGGTCCGCGCGCCGACCCTGCATTGAGGATTGCGAGAGTTAACGCCAACTCCTCTAGCGGTGTTTATCCCAATTACGAAATTAGTTGTGGCTTTCTTTAGGCACAATACTTTGACATGTGTCACCCTCAGTGCACGGGGAAGCTGTACACATGCACTCACCAACGGAGACTAATTTATTAATCGGTTCTAAGTACCGGCTACCTCGCTTCCCATGACTCGCCTATACCAAATACGAGTTATTTATATATAAGATGGGCGGGGTAGTTCTGCCTTCTACTATCTCTTTCCAGTCCTAATTCTTGCTTCTGTACTCAGTCCAAGTCGTTCCTTTATCACTCTGATCTCCCTAGAGCTCAAAATGGATCTCGCGTCTATATACTTCGGGCTCTTTGTGGGCGTCTTTGTGTTCACTTTTGCGAAGGCTGTGCAGCAGACACGGGGTATATGGAGACGCACGCGGAGCCTCCATCACGCATATGTGTATATGATCTGGGTAGAGGCATGGGTAAATTTCATCTTTGCCCTTGTTACATTTCTGTTCCTGAATGAAATCATTCTTGCGAGGTAGATTCTTGTTGCTCGGTAGTCCCACGCAGCGTTCATGCTAACAAGTATCTCCAGTCTCGGGTTCTTTTTATTCACCGGTAATTATAATAGGATGCAAGTCTTATTACCATTTCTTGAACTGACGAATATGCAGTGGCACTGTGGGCTATTCAGACCCAGCTCTTGCCTCAAATCATTGCCAACCGCGTAGCTTTGATTATGACCAACAAGCGTAGAGCCAGAAAGTTGAAATGGGGTCTCGCACTTCCCATCGCATGCATCAATATCGCCGTTTGCTACATATGGACTGTCGCGCACCTGCCATCAGCTACACCTTTTCAGATTCATGTCAACCTGATGTTCGAAAAGGCAGAGAAGTCTTTCTTTCTTATCATTGACTTGGGGCTCAACTTATACTTCTTGTATCTGGTGCGCTTCCGCCTGATTGCCGACGGATTGGGCAAGTATTGGAGGCTCTTCAACTTTAACGCTGGAATGGTAGTTATCTCTACATCTATGGATATTATGCTCCTTGGATTCTTGAGCTTACCAAACCCTTATTTGTGAGTTTCGAACTGCCATGGCTCTTCCATCCTTGACATCTTTGTGGACAATCAACTGACTTTACCTGCGCAGATACGTCCAATTCGCCCCTCTCGCCTACATAGTCAAGCTGTACATTGAGCTCCTAATGGCTAACTTGATCTCCAAAGTTGTCAGGAGTGGTGCGGCTGGGCGCGGAGACGGCGGCTGGCACGGGAGTAGCAGTCATAAATCCAACCCAACCAATTATGTCACTTCCCGTGTCGTCGTTAGCGGCAGTCAAGCCATCCCGAAGTCAGGTAACACGATTTTGAACAAGTTGGGAAAAGAGGAGCGAACTCGTCAAGGCAGCTCTGGCTCGGAGATACATCTAGCTACATATCCTGGCGCCCATGGTATAACGAAGACGATCGAGACTACAGTTGTGGTAGACGATGGCGAGGACGGTCACAGCGATATGTCCTCTAAGGATAGTGTATAAGAGGGTCTTGTGTGTATTAGTTTCAGTTACCCTGTCTAGTCCTTATGCAGCAGGGAGAGAGAAGGTGGTGTTCGTTTTCCCCGCTATTATATAATACGAAGTAAAACTGCTCATCGTCTAATAACTCATGTCCAAGTAGAACCCTCCAGTCATCCCTGGATTCTTTCTGTGATTTCTTCACAAATATCTGTAGCTGTATGCAATACACATTACGCCCAGTACAAACCACTCGACCTTTTCCGCCTGACTAAACACGTTTACGCCAATGAGTCGTCCGGACCAGGGAAACCTGGAGAATGGAGTTGCTTTGCTTGCTTGTAATTGAGCTCCTTGTTTAGCTAAACGCCATGGCCAAAATGAGATTTTGCCTCATCAAGTCTGCTCTGTTCGTTCCAGAGCTATTCCGAAAGTGCACTTTCCTTGCAAAATGGCTGCTCCAGGACAGATCCTGTTACTCCCGCGTTTCGTCAATTCTGAATGATCCCGAGTGCATCTCAGACTCCTCACCAATGGCTAAGGCGCCCCGACGAAGGCATAACCTACATAGAGGTATGCGACAACACTACGTACCTACTTATGTCTGGGGACGGTCTCGAACTGTACACATTCTCGGCGGCCCGGATAATGATATGACCCCATGAACAGGGACCTAATGAGCTAAAATTGATGTTAATTGGCAGATTCCGGAATTGTCTGATATTGCAGGCACCAGTGTAAGTATGGGATTCTCACACTCCATCATATTCAGCTTATATTCCAAAGACATGCATATCCAGCTCGGCCTGGTCTCTCCCTCACCCTGTCGTTAAAGTCAACCACTACCTGGGTCCTGAACCACACTTTGACCATTTTCGAGCCATTTCAAGCGGCTAAAGAAGCTTTTGAAAAGGCATCACGATGGCAGAGGGCCATTGCGAAGTCTCGCTTCGCGGGCGCGGCGTCATCATCGAGAGTTAACATGCAAGGAACGCGGGCTTTCTTACTTGCAATTATTGCCGGCAAAGCAATCACCACGCTTACGGGCGAATTTGGAAGAGGGTTCGGAGATATATTATCTTTACCTTTCCTGGTTGAACTGCGAGACTAGTCTCAGAGGAATGTTCACGACGGTATCGCACCCCTTCCCCCTTATACGGGTCATTCAGCGGGCAGGTAATTGCTGGTGGTACACATTGCTTTTCGTACTTACCGACTTCACCCTGGTGGTCACAGTTGCCTAGCTGGTACCCGTTAATGTCGTGTCGCTGTTAGGGCACTTCACAGAGTACGATACCAGGGAGTGTGCGAGACGCGGACCGTTGTTCAAATGGCATAGAATAGTGGGCATACGCATTAATCCCAACCTGCTATGCCGGGACATTTCAGTCCCTCAGCCTCGACAATAGGCTGGCCGAGTACATCACATTTATTCCGGAAATCGTCATCGTTGGGATACATAAGATGTTCAAGAGCATCAAACCCCTCTTCGCCAACTTGTTAGAGGAAATACCAGGACGCTAAACCGTATACAGAGCAATGGGCGGTTACCACAGCAGATGCCATCACGAATGTGAGGTCGCTGCGTGTCAAGCTAGTGGAAATCGAGTATCATAAAAAGCTGATGGGGCATCGCCTAGAAGCTATATATCAATTCGCTTGACGGCACGTATAGTCCTGTGCCTTCATCAAAAACCTCACCAGGCTCACATTGTTGCCAGTGTACAAAGCAAACTCTAAGCAGCATTGCTGGTGGATGCCCGCCCGATCCATAAAGGGAGTTGACGGGAGCAGGGAATTCATCAACCGGGCGTTTTTGCCAGCTCAACCCTGTGCCTGATTCTTTTGCTCTTTCCAGCCAAAAAGACGGTACATAGTGCTTTTCTGGGAGACTCGAATCGCACTATCCTCACCCTCAGCCGCCCAGGTCCTGCTGTCTGAACGCTGCTGTCCTTGTTCACTGAGATTCTCGACCGCTCCCTGCGTGTCTCTTGTGTTTTTGTACAAGAAATGCTTCAACGGGCGCGTGTCAGTGATACTCGGATGTCCGTGGAGCATGACGTGGCCCCTGCCCCGCCTCTTGATCCCGAAACACGAATGAAGTAGAGATATTTCGCCTTTCAGTGCGATGCCCTCCTCCGCGTCGTCGACTGGTCCAACGACAGATTATACGCTCTCAATTCCTTCTCTGCCTTGGCAGACACCTCGACTTCTTGGGCTGTCGATTTCGAGGAACGCGATATGATCCGCATAGAAGGCGAGCTCGAACAGTGAATTGACGCCGACCTCTTCTCGGATTCTGATAGTCGACAGGAATCAGAGCAGTAAGTTGCTCCCTCCGTCTGGGCGTCACAACCCAGACATTGATGATATATCCATTCTAGACCTGACGACATATTAGAAAGTGCTAGAAGGTTTGCCGTTGTTGGGAGTAAGGTAACGACGGCGGGGCCGGCACATTCTTGTACTGCACTACCTAGACGTTGAGGGGCAGAATTTGCTCTCTCCAGCCACTGACGCAAGAGGCAATGTGCATCAATCGCCTCTTCAGTCAACCCCGCTCAACTCAGATTGCTGCGTTCAACCAAATTAGTGACTGCAGGTCCTCTTTCTCGAACACACATATTTGGGGCTTGCTTGGTATGTTGAATGAAATTTGGTTGCTTGGGACCGAACTGAAATGGATCAAGCAGTGGTAGCCTGGCCAAGTTTTCTAGTAAATCGATCTCCTGTTGACTAGTAAAGGACTTATGGCTTTATTTGTCAGCGACACCTCTTTCTAGGGAGACCTTTACTAGCCACTATCTCGATGTCATGTGGCGAATGAAGACGGCGCTATTGGGGGCTAATATGGCTACCAATAAGCAGAACTTATCGTGGTCCCGACGCATGGACCATCGTCACGAAGCTGTTAACACGACGGGGTCTGAAACGCGAATAAGATACCTTCAAAGTGTTGCGTTGATAAAAGAGGGGTTTAAATGACTTTGGTTCCTAATATATTCGGCTGTGTCTAGTTTTTTAGTGTGAAAGATGTCCAAAGTTATCCTTTCTGAGACGAAATGTTTACGTGCTCCTTAACAACTTCCAACTGAACGTCCATTGAAATCTGAACCCAATTTCCATACCATATAACACCAAATTGCAAAAGGTCATCTCCCTCATCAACCTGCTAGCCAGTCCATCCTCAAGCGCCTCGATCTCTGTACTCCTAAGGGCGAATGGTGGCTGCTGATCTGCTAGACTGCCAGCAGGATATATGTGTCTATCCACGTGGAGTGAAATTGAGGCGCCGGGATAGTAAACAATATTACGAAGGCCGCGGAAATAGCAGATGTGAGGCGGAATTTGGCCGCTTGGGCATTGGTGGCTGATCCAGGCGCTGATCTAGGGGCGCATATTGCTGGGGTTGCTGAGGTTCCGGTACCTCATATCCCTGCAATATTTCTAGGCATTTGATGTATATATACATCAAGGATTTCTTGGCAATCTACCCACTTGAATCTACGTTGATGAGGTCGTGATAGAAGGGATAGAAGCTTGGCAGCAGGCAGGGTAGAATGGGTAGAAAGCACAGCTTTCTATCAATAGTAGATGGCGCGTCTACTTTTGGTGGATAGATGCAGACCCCTGTTTATCTCTTCGTGGCCGCCCAAGAAATACACCACAAGCCATGCCCTCAACCTGGCTATCAGTATGGACAGTCAATCCCAGCTGGCCAATACTGAGACACCTACCGATACATCAGCAAGCCAAGTGGTAAGGCAGGTAGCAAAGCGTAAGCGAGGTCGGCCAGTGGAAAGCCGAAATCAATCTACGTTAGCAAGGATCGAACAAGAGACAAGCCAGCAAGATAGGTCAGTTGCGCGAGTAACCCGCAGCCAGTCAGCTGTACTTGGTCCTGGACAACTCACTGGGGTACGAGTGTGACGGTCAAGGTTCCCAACGTAGTAAACCGTAACCTAATTGGTTTATATTAGCAGTTATGACGGGGCGTAGCGTGCTGAGCGTAGGGTCGCGTATCACGTCTGATAATGTCAAGAAGTATTCTTGAGTAATCAAGTTGTATTAAAAGCTGGAGAGCTGTCTAGATATGGGAGAGTACAAACGAGTGAAGCTATATACTATTCTGATTTGCTTGGTCGATCATGGTCGAACGCGTTCTCGTTCGACCTGTTTGACCATTTAAGGTTAAGGTTTCATTTTTGGTCGAACGTGGTCGAACGCGCTCTCGTTCGACCAGTTCGACCACACACCACTTCCACCGGGGTCTGTTTGTTCCGTTCCGAGCTCCGCCGTTTCCCGTTCGTACCCGGTTGATCTCCCTGGGTCGTAACAACGAGCTACTGGTCGAAGACTGCAGCCAAATATCCATAGAACAAGAAGTCAATGGGAGCTGATAAGCAGTGATGAGGAGTGATGTTATGTTAGAATTACTAGGCATAGGTAGAAATAGTAGGATTTTGATCCCTCGTAGTTGAGCTGAAAATTCAACTAGTGATTGAAATTATTCAGCCCGAAGGGCGTTTTACTCAGTTAGAAAGAAGACTATAAAACCTCCTCTGATTGGCTAATTGGCCTGGCCTGTACTCAACTCGTGCTGGAATTGGTCGGCTGCTGAAATGACGCCACTAAATGGAGTCCTTGACACAAACCCCTGAGCGTTGACTAGGTAACTAGCTAGCTTGGCAAGCTCTCCAAGAGCTTTCAGGCTCTTTTCTTTAATGCAATCGATTTGTTGGGTTTCGAAGCAAGATTCTGGCTGAACAAGCCCTGTGCCCCTAATACCGCCGGCGGCTGCTTCCCTTTCCCGTCAAATCTACCAAATCCATCAAGTTGCTAACGGTATCTAGGCTCACATATCACCTCCGTAGCCGACCCACCCCTCGACATTTCCCAGTCATCCTGCCTCCGGGCAAACAGTGCAGTATCCTCCGTTCCTGATCAATCAGACCTAATCTAACCACCTTAAAGACAACCTCCCTATCGAGAACTATCACGGCATTGGACTTCTGGGCTGTCAGACAACTCACTTACACAGGGCAAAGTCTCCCTGCCCGAGCGATATTCAGCAGTCTAGGTAGATACCGATAAGAGGTAGATAGATATACAGCCAGATAGAGGACAATATACCCCAGGCAGTTCGGAACTGCCGTACCTACAAGCAAGACCTGCCCGAAGTCGAATTTTAAAGCATTAAGGACCCTATAAAATTTACAGAACAGTATAGTAGCTGTAGGGCACGCTAAAAGGAACGGGTAACTGAGTCCCGAGCTGCTATTACTGCTATGCAGAATATCGCCTTAAGACTATTACTATACAGAGCTACAAAGAGAACTGATTCACTAGCTAAATTAACACCTCCAAGGCAGACTGCACTAACACCCGCATCTATAAATAGCTTATAGCCTCCTACTATACCTATTTTATTCTGTGGCCTAGTGCCTATACTCTAGGGACTATCTAAATCTCTACTAAGTCTATCTACTTTAAGTATAGTAGAGGGACCTCCTCCTATTTCTTCTACTTTTAGCCTGCTAATAGTAGTTCTAGGTATATTAATTTCTTAAATATTAATTTCTTAAGATATTCTTCTATAGCTTTTATTATATTAGGTATATTAATACTATAGGAATTATTTCCTACTACTTTTTTATTATTACTATAGAGTTATTATTATAGCTATTATATATATTAAGGTATATATATTTAAGAGTAATAATTTAATTAAATAGTTAAATTATCTTTTATAGTAAATTTTAATTTATTTACTTTTAGTAAGAAGAATTAGGTTTTTATATAGAAGTTTTATACTATCTTAAATAATAATAAGATATATAATTATATTTACTATTAGAAGTATTAATTTAATATAAAAAAAATAGTATAAAAACTTATAGCTATTATATTAATTAAATAAAAAAAAGCTTTAATAAGTTTTATTTCTTTAGTATTATAAATAACCTTAACTTTAAGAAAGTTTTAGTAATTTATTTAATTTAATAATAATTAAGAAATACTTATTATTAAATTTATATATATATAAAAATTCTATAATATATATACTTAATATAAATATTATAGCTATATTATTTACTTTTTTTATAATATAAGTAGGCTATTTAAAGAGCTTTTAATTCTACTTAAAAAGCTAGATATTATATTTTTATAGCCTCTTAATATAAAAAGTAACTCTTACTTTTAGTAGTAATTTACTTATAATTTTAGGTATATTACTTATATCTATTAATTTAGTTATATTACTTATAGTATTATTATCTAGGCTATTATAATATTATTATAAGCTAAATTACTTATAATAGCTTTCTTTTAATAGTAGTATAGTTAATTTTATTACTAGCTAAGTAGCTAATATATTTAATAATAAGATTTTTAAAGCTTATTAAGAAGGTTATAAAAGAGGATTTTACAATATTAATATATTAGTAATTTTAAATTTATAGATTACTAATACTAAATTAAATGCCTATAGTCCGGTTTCTTTATAATACCCTAACTCTAAGTATATAGTTAATTTTAAGTATATATACTTAATATATAAACTTAATATTAAATATTACTATCTTCTATTTATAGAACTTCTATTAATAAATTTAACTATTTCTAGTTACTTTAATACTTATATTCTTTATTTCTATTTAATAGTAAGGTAAACTTTATAAAGCTTTACTTATAGAATATTATATATTAAAACTATTATCTATATAATAAAATAGTAAGATAGATATTTTGCCTACTATAAGATATAACTTTTTATTGCTTTAATATATTATTATATATATAGTTAAAAAGTAAAGTAACTATTTAATTAAGTAATATAAAAGCTGCTATTAACCTTTTATATATACTAATCTAAGAAAGTAATAGCTAAGCTTAATAAGCTAGAGCTTAGCTTTAATTTAGTTAATTATATATTAAGCTACTATAATTAAAGTACCTATTTATATTAATATAAGTAAAGAAAGAAATTAGAAGTATATACTTATAATTTAAGTAGGCTAGCTTTTTATTACTATAAGTACAGCTAATTACTACTAGAAATCTCTATATTATTATATATCTTAATTCTAAGAATAAAAATAGCTTTTAAGATAGTATAAATAGCTCTATTCTAGTAATTACTAAAGATAATATTTATATTATATTTATTACTTCTATAATATTATATATTCTTTAGATTATTATTTTAAAGTAAAATTTAACTTAATAGACTTTTAGGTTACTATAAGTAGTAGGCAGGAGTTTTAATTACTACTATAGTCTATATTAATTAAATAGCTATTTAAACTTAAATTTTAATAATAGTTAATTCTAAGAGTAATTTATTAAATCTGGAGATATTATATATTTACTATTAACTTAAAGCCTTAGTAATATAAATACCTAGAAAAGAAAATCTTCTAATTAGTAATTTATTAAATAGCTTCTTATTATTAATTTTTATTAATAGTAGTTAACTATATATAATATACTAATATAATAATATTATATACAACTTAATAAATATACTAAGTAGGTTAAGTATTACTTTAAATTTCCTTATAAATAATATTTACTAGCTTTTTTAAATAAGGTTTTTATTTTAAATATTAAAACTTTAAAAGTAAGTAGAATAATAGCTAAATTAACTATTATAATTACTTACTTATAATTATATAGCTAGCTAATATAAATATCTCCTTCTATATAAGTTTATAATAGGTAATTAATTATACAGCTAAATACTACTTTAAGTTAAAAAAGAAAAGTAAGTTTTTTACTTAAATTAGAAAAATTAATATCTTAAATTAAGAATTATAATTCTTTTATTCTTTTTATATTAAAGCTTTTAAATTAGCTAGTTATTAAGTAGAATTACTTAAAGTAAGAAGTTTACTACTTACTTCTTAGCCTATTATTATAAAAAAACTTATAAATTTATTTATATATTAACTACTATTATTTTAATAGGCATTTTTACTTTTTATATATAAATAGCAATAAAATTAATAAAACTTTTAATATCTATAAAAAGTATAGTTAATATTTAAAAACTTTAAAAAACTTAATTTATATTTTCTTTTTTAAATATTAAAATTTCTACTTTAAAGATTCTTTTAAGTAAAAGTAATAGCAGCTAGAAAATATTAATAATAAGCCTTATATATTAATTTACTTTTCTTATTATTATATTAATTTAAAAGGTTAATAATAACTAGATTACTATTATATAAAGCTAATATTAAATTACCTATATTACTAAGTTAATAAGCTTTTAATATTTAATAGCTAACTTTTTAATTTTTATATTAAGGCTTTTTTATATTATTAGTAATATTATAATTATAATAATAACTATTATAACTAGCTAAAAAAAGCTTAATTATAATTTTAAGAAAATTAATATAAAACTCTACTTATAGAAAAGAATTTAATAATAAAAACTAAATTTATTTTATTACTTTTTTATTTAATAACTTTCTTATTTAAAAAGATCTTAATTTACTTAGTTACTATAATATTAATATTAATTATAACTAGATATAATATATAGATATTTATTTAGAATTTTAAGATAGCTATTAAAAAGACTTTATTACTAGTTATTTTATAGCTAATAATATAAAAATTCTTAATTTTTATTAATATAATTAGCTAAACTTATAATAATAGCTTATATATAATATCTTTATAAGTTACTTTTAAATATAAAATCCTACTTAAATTCTTCTTTATATTAATAATAATAGTAGTATAGATAAGTTTTTTCTTATTAAGATACTTTTCTTCTATCTTTAAATAGCTATTCTATTAAATTCTAGCTTTATTTACTATATAATACTAATAGATATTATAAGTAACTAAATATAAAACAGTATTATTTATTTATTATTATACCTTCTAATAGATAGTATTTTTACTAATCTTTCTTTAATTAATATAACTACTTTTTAATCTTACTTATAGTATATTAAATATCTTATTATTAATAAAAAGAGTATATTTAAACTTAAATAGCTAGTATAGATTAATTCCCGCCTATAATAAGCCTTTTTATAATATAATCTTAAATTCTTTAATAATATAAATATCTTACTTATAAGTAATTTCTTTTAATTACTATTAATTTAGTAAAAGTTTTTATATTTAACTAATACCAGCCTATTTTTATTAAAAAAAAAAAGAATAAATAGCCTACTAGTTATTTAACTATATTATCTTTTTAATTATAATATAGTATTAAGCTAGTAATAATTAGGCTTAGTTTTATTAGATATTATAGAAATTATATAAAGTTAAGTTATTTATACTATTTTAAAACCTTCTTAATAATTAAATATAAGCTAAGTTAATATAAAGTAAGATTAATAGCTTTAAAGCTATTTTATAGATATATTTTATAAAAACTTAAATTAATAAATATAATTATAAGTATATAATATACTTAATATCCTAATAATATAAATAGAGGTAAAAAATTAGAGTAATAATATAGAGTAGGTACTAAGTAATAATACTAGTAATTTATTTAATAGATTTTCTATTATTAAAAGTATTAAAATAATACTTATAATTAATTTATAATAGCTAGCTAATTTAGTTAATAGTATTTAGGGTACTATATATAATATTACTTAGAATATAAATATAGAACCTTAAAAAGATTATCTAGCTATTATTATAGTGGATTTTAATAGCTATAATAAACTGCTATATCTAATAATTAATAAGAGTAGGAAAATTATATTTATTCTTCTAGTTATATATAATTTTCTAGTTAGTAATAAAATTTATATTTATATATAATTTCCCCTAATTATAATATTTACTATTACTATTTATAAATATTAAAGTTTAATAAAGAATTAAATAGTTACTAACCTTACTATATATAACTTCTAGGCTAGTATTAATTATATTGCTATCTTATAGTTACCTTACTATAAAACTTACTTTTTAAGATACCTTTTAATTATTCGAGTCTTTATAACTATATATCTATAGAAGGTTTATATACCTATATTTTCTATATATTATATTTATAGCTAATTATAAGATAGGGATAAAGATATACCTTACTAATTAATAATACTATTAGGCTTAATAGCTGGCTGATTTGCTGTATCTACTATACTATATTAACTAAATAATGTTTTTCTATAAGATATAGGAAACGGGGAAATTCCATAACTAGTATATAGTTAATTAGGCCTATTAGGAAGTAGTAGAGGGACTTTTATAATTATTAGTTAATTTCCTTACTATAAGTTTAAAGTGGTTTTAATAGCTAGTTACTACTGCAATTAAAAGGGGGATTTAGGGAGTTCCTCTAGGAGAGTTTAATAGTAGGTATATAGTATTTACTATTCGGGCTAGATATTTAGCTGTTAAGTTTCTTGCCTTAGCAACTTAATAGGTATTGGAAGTATTTTACTATTATACTTAATTACACATAATTATAATATAGTAATAGTACTATTAGGTTGTTTTAGGTTAATATAATCTAATAGTACTACTACTATACAGTTCTAAGACAACCTGATAGTATTAATATTAAATAGAAATATATAAAGAATAAGCTTATTTTATTAAGTAGGTGAGGAAGAAATAGGAAATATATTTCATTAGATATTAGATGAAGAAATGGTGTTTGTTGTTTTATCTATGGATTTAGTACGGGTATAACTACTGTTAGTTGGATTGGCTTTACTGTCTTTAGTTGTATGTATATATAGAGCAAGAAATTTTTGAGCCAATAAGAGGGGGAAAAAAGGTCATGCCCGTGTAAGATTATGCCCGTCTAGCAAAACATTATGCCCGTCTAGCAAAACATTATGCCCGTCTAGCAAAACATTATGCCCGTCTAGCAAAACATTATGCCCGTCTAGCAAAACATTATGCCCGTCTAGCAAAACATTATGCCCGTCTAGCAAAACATTATGCCCGTCTAGCAATTGCCTTTACTTAACTAAGATGTCTTAGGGCTACTTCCCTAAGAATCCGTTGAGAGCTATAGTAACGAGCCCTATTATTATAGAGAGGTAAGCATAGTGGAGCGTAGCTAATAAGGCACCGGGGTTGTCTTGTGGATCTAAGATGCCATAAGTTCCTAGATATTCATAGTATTGGGAGCTCTGTACTTGGTAACGCAACGCTAAGTATTCCCTACTGACAGAGAATCCGGGTCGTTTGACTCCTCTGAGCTAGGATTTGGGCACATAAAATTCCTAGCAAAGCCTAATGGTCTTCTCGCTTACGAGGGATAGTTGGGCTTGAACTGAACTTACAAACAATAGGAAGAACTGAAGTACTAATCGTGAAATGAGTCGTCTAATAATAGGGCGGTAACAAGGCAACGTTAAAGCTAGGTACGCATCCTCCAACGCTCAAGAAGAAAATTTATTCTGAAAGGCTCTCTTGTTGCGCTTGGAACCAAATAATCGAAGCTGGCTCATCGCATACAGGGTTAAACCATATATATCTCTTCAATCGCGGATGAATCACTTCCCATGCCGTGTCTCGTGCAACCTTTTCAATGAGTTTGCTATATGAGACTTGAAGCTTTGTAAACCTTGCGGCGATTCCGCCTATAACCATGGCCCAAGTTAGAAAATCGAAGGCACAGGGGTCTTCTATAGGGTCTTTTCGCTGTATGACCTCTATCAAGCATAAAACTCTGGTCGAGTGGCGTAACTTGATTCCTGTATGTGGGGGACTCGGAAGAAGGACCATATCGTGGTAGAGAAGGGTGCAGAGTCGGCATATCTCATGAAGGATAGTAGTGGTATCGATATTTGGCTGCTGGTCCAGGTCGCTTCGGGACATAGCCAACGGGATATATGGAGGCAGAGATAGAATGGCATGTGATGCCCAATCGCAGTTATTTGCCAACACATCAAGGGAATCCGGTGCTTCAGGTCCGCCGCAACAATAATGATCAAGGGCGACAGTCGTTTCTGCCATGACTTCGAGAAGTTTGACCATCTTAGGCTCTAGATAGGGAGCCGTGGGCAATGACGCATCAGGGCTTGGCCGGAAGCACTCGCCTGAGGTCTTGAGCTTTTGATGAGCTTCTAAATCCGGCGTCCATAGACCTTCTTGAACCATTGGCTTCAGCTGGCGCGAACATGGGTACCTAGGTGGAGTATCTAGCCGGGCATTGTAAAGCAAATCAAGGCTGACAAAATGGACGTCAGCAGGCAGCATTCCACCGAGATGGGATGTCCGATGTACGGTAGGGTTTAATGGACTTACATAGGCAAAACGAAGCCAAAGGCGTGCTGATCAATATTCGATATTCCACCTTTCTGCTCGACGATATAATAAATGGCGTTCATATGCTCCTTGCCAGGTTTCATCCGGCCGTAGACATGCATGTGGCGGTATGTAGCCAAGGGCGACAATGGGTGCGGCTCCGGTTGGTCTGAGAGATCCATGCTCCCATGGATAGCAAGGACAAAGATGGCAAGAAGATCGCTGTTCGAGAATCCGCGAGGAGAACCGGATTGATGCTGCTCGATGAGAGATCGAACAGCTCTAATAGCCTGGATCTTCCACTTCAGTCCCATTACAAGGATGCGATTTTGTATGCTCGCCGTAGGGCAAGAAATCGTGTAATGTGTAGAAGACCCCATTAATCCGGCATAAAATGCCGCAGGGGACTCCAGAGTACGCCATAACCATGATTGTGCGAATTTACGCCTTCCACTCTCAAATTCTCCAAATTGCGGCCAAGTGTTGGTGAACGCTAGAAGGGTCTCGTTAGGGTGGCTGGTTTCAATGTATGAATGACAGACAGATGGCTATGAACGAGACATGGCTCACCGTAGTAGAGCATCAGATGCTCGTCTCGTCCCATCCCTGACATAGCGAAAGAGTCGAATGGGTCCCAACCTGCAGGCCTGAGTGGACAGGACGACATGTGTCGACTCATCGCAGGGTCAGTACCCCCACGATCTGTGTCAGCAATGGCTGGTACTTGGCGCTCTTCGATGTGGGTATCGTCAGGCTTGGTGAAGGGACCAGAGTCAGTGCCATGACGCATTGTCTCCGGAGTGTAAGATATGAACTTGAGGTTCCTTGGCCGCGCTGACATGTACTTCAGACGAGCCTGACGCGATGCATGAGCTCGTGCCGCAGCATTCAGCTGCCCCTCGTCCGGTGGACTTCCAGTGGAGTTATGGTTCAGAAAGAACAATGAAAGGCCCTTGTTTGAAGCCATTGTCACCCGTGAGGTTGGAATAGACATGAAGAAGCAAGGAGGAGATGGACGGGAGAAGGCTTATCGAAGTGCGCCAACCCCGAATTGGAAGGTGGAGGTGTTCCTTACTGAGTAAGATGATCGCAATATTAGGCCGACTGATCCCTGTCATTACACTCGGCACTTTGAGTCATTTCTCAAGTGCTGCCATATCGCGAGTACTCAGTAATGCACGGAAGGGCGCCGCATTTCTGGAAACGAAATGAGGGGTAGAGATCTAAGGGCTGTGATTGGTGCAGAAGTGGAAATGCGGCGCACTTCCATCGTGCATTTCTGAGCTCAGACATGCTTTCGTCTTGATAACGGGATGCATGCCTTCTATTGGGAGTTTCTTGGTCAAGAGTAAGGAAAAAATAGTCTTCTTGGAATAAATCAATTAAATACGCTCTTTTCTATCTTTTCATCTAGGTATTGCTGTATGCATCGGTGTGTTTGAATTTTGATGAAAATGTCCCCGTCGACTGCCAGCGTGAATTCCACTAAGTCCCCGCGGACTCAAACCTGGTGGGAGCCGGATTCGCATGTCCTATGTACACAACCTAACGCACCTGGCCCTATGAGGTTAGTCCTCCTGGGCGTAA
This sequence comes from Ilyonectria robusta, assembly GCF_021365365.1. Classification (NCBI taxonomy): domain Eukaryota; kingdom Fungi; phylum Ascomycota; class Sordariomycetes; order Hypocreales; family Nectriaceae; genus Ilyonectria; species Ilyonectria robusta. Next base: position 20,010 of record NW_025764569.1, read on the forward strand.
TAATTTCATTCATTGCCCTGCGTCTGCTCAAAGCAGAAATTAGTGGGACTGGCTTATCGCAGCTTTTGATTGGCTAGGATGGCGATAACTGATCTGCTGACTCAGCCCGTGACTTGAACCAATTATAGGATTCGCTGCTGCCCCACTGTTGTCCGGTTGACATCACAAAGCGACGCGACGCTTATTGTGACTGGGCAATCAGATTTGTCGAAAACACCAAAGGGAGACCTGAGATACGGGTGCACGTTCGCCCATGTCGTTGCTTCCGGCTTCTTATCTTCTCCTCCAAGAGAATGTCGCATTTTACATCGATTTTGGCCTGGCTGAACGGAATCTGCAACGACGGCGAACTGGGATCTGAGCCATTATCGGAGCCCTTGTTGATGCACGCCATCAAACAAGATCGAAAACGAAGACTCCCATCACCTCCCTCGAAAGACGAGACTCAACTTTTTCGCGTCTCTCAGATGGACAACACTGGACCACCAAAACGGCCCAAGGTCGGACCCGTCACGGATGCTAGTGACCCACGGCTTCGACTGTCGGCTCCAAAACGTACTCGGAATCCGCATGACAATGGTTCAGACCAGGAGGATGGCAGTCACATACCATGAGTATCAGAGTCTGGTGTTGAAACGGGTTCACGATTGGCAAGGTTGTGTAAGAAAGCGTCCCCAAGTCGTGTCTCGGTGTCGGCGTCCTCATCTCCCAGCAGGAGACTATACGGGTTGTCTCTAGAAAATGACAGACTTGTTACTTGGAACCTTAATATCGGCAACAATCAACAACCCCCTTTGCTCAAGGCAATGCTTGCCAAGGTTGATGGATGGTCAACTTGCTGGAGCATTCTTCATTCAAGTATGCGTTGCGTACTTGGTGACAATATATCACAATATGGGTTTCGCGAGGACGTTGCATTCTTAGCAGAGCCTAATAATTGTGGCAGTAGGATGTTATTGAAAGATGCAGAGGAGATTCTTAATTGCACAAGAGAGTGCCGCGACCTACGCCATTCTGAAATAGCATGGAACTTTGAGGTCTATCAGAACCTGCTGGAAAAGATCTTTCGGGCTGATGACTGCCCGTATCTAGTCAACTTCTCGTTAAGGTATGTACGCACCTAATTGGTTATGCTCGGCCCTTGACTCTACTACTATATATGCTGATCCTTGCTAGTTACTCTGCCTCTATCATCAAGGAATATCTGCCTACTATGACAGGATCCAAACTTGTCGACTTCTGTATCTATGTTAACCCCGGTATGGATTCCAACAAAGAAAAAGATTACGGCACCCAAGCCAATGACCTGAGCTGCATTCTCCCAATGCAGTGCATGAACCATACCTCCTACCTCGGCCTTGCAGCTCGACTAATATCCGCCAGCATCGAGACCAAGCGAATAGGAGATGATGAGGACAACGCTGCACTGCAGATTGGTATATGGCAAGCTGCATAGTGGAACTACCTCGAAAGCTTACTGACGAGAGTTGGCGGCGAGGAATATGTAGAAACCTCGCTCGCAGAACTGGGGTTATTACCAGCCATCATTATCCATGGCCATTAATGGAATTTTGCGGCGACGACGCGAGAAGGCAGTAAAACCGTCAGTAATTTCATTCTTTAATGCTTTATGGATGCTAACACAGGATAGGTTCTTTGGCGCCAGTTTATATTTGGAAGAACGAGCTCTATAGTAGGAATCTACGCAATTGCGACTGTTGTAGAATATTTGCGGCACTGGACGGAGACGGTGTATTGGGAGTGGTTTAAAAAGAATATTTTGGATAGGTTAGAGAGTGCTTAATTGTAGACAAGACACATCGAGAGAAGGAGTCAACTGCAATTTGTTAGTGCTAGCTTACTGTATAAATTACCACTGGTATTGGCACCTAATACCATTTTTCCTAGCCTGCGCACCCTTCTTTTGGATTTTTGGTATTGGGTCCGAATACTAGAAAACTTTGGCCCTTGGCCTTCCCCAGCTTCCATGCCCACGGTACTGATTCCCAGTCGCCGGAAATAGGAAGCAGCTTAGTCGGCTCGATTTCTAAAATGGAAGAGAAATTACCGGATGATGACCCTACAGGGAGATGATCAGATTAAACCCGGCCTACACACATCTTGTTTCGACTCAAGTTCCAAGCCTCTCGAAGAATTCCTTCAACGCCTATTGAAAAATGCAGACGCGCCTAACGACACACCGTTTCGTCTCATACGCGGCGTACGAGGTGAAAAAGAACGACGGAAGGAGTGTTTCAAAGGTCCGGGTTCTTGCGATGATATCCTTTTCATGAAAAAAATTAAATTCACTCTTGACGTGGAAGACGAAGACGAAGATAATTCTATCGAAGTGGCATTTCAACATGAGGAGGGATCATCCCCCGAGGATGACAACAGAGCCCCCATAAGCGGGTCGCCGTTCACCTTGAAGGCAAGCTCCTTCTTCTTTCTACTTCAACCTTTGCGTTCCTTCCTATACTGACAAGACCAAAGCAACTGCGGCAGCATGTAAGTCGACATCTTCAGCCTGTAGCGGAAAGGCTTGATATTGGTCTGGTATTTAATTACAAGCCATGGTGAATTGGAGACACCGGATATTCTGTTGCTCAGCTAACGTCGCTTTCGTTGGTGGATGTCAAGGGCAAGGACCACGACCATGGTGAATAACTTTCACGGTTAGAATGAACACTACACAACAACCTGGTGCCTAGAAGATCGGCAGAACACAAGTATAAGAGACCGATCTTCGTCGCTTCTTTAGATAGAAAAACAAGCGCTTATTTGATCCTCGTTATCCATTTGTGCCTGCGATAAGCATGAAGACCTCCGGCGTCTTTGAGTCAGATGTCTCCCTGACAAGCCAGAGTAGGCTCGGTATTATAGTGCAGTATTACTCTGCCGCTTCAGCGCTTTGGCAAAACTGGCGCTTTAATTCCTCCGTTCAATTCTCTTACGAAGCAGATAATTCAGACACTGTCGACCAGACATATGTTATGGCTGGATGTCTCTAAGTTGAGAGGGGCGCATAAACGTGATGTATGTTTTAATGCAACATATATTCAGTCGCTATCAGAGTCACCAAATGTAAATAGAGCAAGTCTCCTTTGGGGAAATCCTCCAAACTATATGTTGTCGTCGTCACCATACTCATCTCCATAGTCATCGTCATTATAACCCCAGCTATTAGATCCGAAGCGGTCCGATGCCTCCTTTAGTTCAACGACCTTGACTGTCCAACCCCAATTGCGCATCTTCTCGATCAGATCCTCACAAAGTAGTCCATCGTCTACGACGACTTTAATATCTTTTAGCAATGGCATAGAATTGAGCTGGGTGTGCACAACAGCTAGCGCTTCAGCAGTAGTATCAGACTGTAACACCATCTTAAGCATAGCAATATCCGTACATATATCTCGGATGAGGTTCAGGGTAGACATACTATTGTCTTCTAGTGCAATGCCTCCGGGACGGTGGTTGTTGTAGGCTGGAAATGCGATGTAGAGGTAGCTGAGAAAGCCTGTGTTTTGAAGCCCGATGTAATTGAGAAATGAAGTGAAAATCTTATATTCGGTGTCGTACCCTATTTCATATACTGGCATATCTATGCCGAACTGAAAGTAATTTCCAGAGTAAAGTAAAGGGCCGGCTTCATGATGTGCCATTTTATTTGCAAGAAGAACTTCTGGGTATAAATATAATGAACCCCGAACCATATAGGGCCTGCTTGGGGAATCCAGATTCAATTCAATTGTGACGATTTCTGGAACTACCAAGAGTTCTTTATAGACCTTAATCCGGATCTTGCTGGAGAAGTTGAAGAAATCAATTGGCATGATGATAATGGCCTTTCCGGCCTAAACTAGCTCCTTCTAGAAATATATCGTCAACTTTGGTCAATCTCGGGATAATATAAAGGATGTCGATTCCATTTTGGTTATGCTATATTAAAGAAATGAACAACACAGTAGTTGTTATTATGCCAAAATGTTATTACCCCGCTTGATCCAGTTAGCATTAGCATACCCACAACTCAAGTACACCATAATGATGTAAAATGTACTCTTTTTCAGCCACATTCCCTAGAAGTAACCCTGATTTCAGTGTCCGCCTGGCCCCCAATTAGCTTGCCAATAATACAAACCCACGGGACCCTGCGGAGCGACAGAAAACGAAGAGGCAAAAGCAGAAGTGGATGCTGTATGGGCTTTTACGAGATCTTAACAAAGCTTGGGAAGCGCATACGGAGGTTGACGCTTGAAGTAATGTTAGCTTCGACCCACCAGGCAGGGGGGTCAAGTTGGGTAGCTTTTCTGAGGCGAGACACAACCAGTACAATACACGAGAGGCAAATACTATTTGAAATTTTGCTAAGAAATTCAGAATAATTAATATTAACATATAAAAAAGCCTGAATAAATAAAAATCATTGAGATACTCAAAAGTAAGCTTTAAATGCCTTATTACTATTTTATTATATTTTATCTTTGCCTTATTGTGTCGGTATATAGGGTAGACTTACTCTCTGGCAAGTAGAGACATGGCCGGTGTGACCAAATTGACCCCCCTGCTTGCGCGGGGCGATTCTAAC